>NW_027418689.1:0-89056 GCF_009905375.1 Apium graveolens
ACAATCATTAATCAGATTCGAATTTATGGAGATACCTTGATGATAAACAAAGTTGTCCATAAAATAGTAAGAACCTGCCAGCAAATTTTGAGCATGTGGTTGCAGCATTTGAAATTTCTAAGGACTTTTCTAAATTAACGGTGGATGAACTCATGCGTGCTCTGGAATCTAACGAGGGAAGAATTCGTAGATTCTCAAATCAGCCCCTGGAATAAGCTTTTCAAGCAAAAATCAATATAAGAAACAAAATGATGTTGCACATGAGAGAACGAACACGAGAAACTACAACAGGAACCAAAATTATATAAAAAGGTAATCAGAATTTCCGAGGAAGAGGAGGAAGAAGAAATTTTAATGAAAGAAGCAACTTCAACAATTCCAAATATATCATTTGCTAGCGATCAATCATGAGTTGAAAAATTGCAAATTCCGATGCAAAAGGTGCAAAGTTTCTAACCATTCTCAGAGAACTCCTGGTTCCAAAACAGAACTCAAGGAAATGCAAATTTTTCAGAGGAGAGTAAAGAGCCACAAGTGACATTTTCATATATGAATGACCAGCCAGTACATCAAAAGGAGTGGTATATTGATAGCGCTTGTAGTAATCACATGACGGGCAAAAAGGAGCTTTTTTCGGAACTTGATAAAAGATATAAATCTAAAATAAAGATCGGAGATGGGAAAATGTTGAAAATTGAAGGCAAAGAGATCATTACCTTTTATTCTAAAGAAGGTAAGTCTTTAAACATTACTGATGTTCATTATGATCCTGAATTAACTCAAAATCTATTGAGTATTGGAAAATTGATGCAAAGAGTTTTTCCATAAATTCTGATGAAGATCATTGTGTTACTTTGACTAGAAAAAGAAATTCACAGTGGCAAGAGTTAGAATTATTCCAAACAAAACTTTTCATTTAATAATGCCACTGGAAGGTGACGTTGCTTTATAAGTTGTGAAGAACGATGATTCTTTTTTATGGCATCTAAGGTATGGGCATCTTAACTTTAAGGACTGAAGTTATTAAAAGAGAAAAATATGGTCATAGGTCTGCCTTCCATCTCAAAAAATAGTGAAGTTTGTGAAGGTATATATGGGAAAATACACAGATTGCCTTTTCCCAAAACTGCTTGGAGAGCAAGGGCTCCGGTTGAACTAGTTCATTCAGATATATGCGAATCAAGGACTCCTTCCCAATGGCAGCAAATACTTTCTCCTATTCGTGGATGACTACAGAAAAATGATGTGGGTATATTTCTTGAAGCAAATATATGAGGCATTTAACTCTTTTATCCAGTTTCAAGGTGCTGGTCGAAAATCCAAGTAAATTTAAAATAAAACTCTCAAACTGATCGCTGGAGAGTGTATATCTCAAACTTTTCTTAGTTATTGTAAAGAAAAGGCATAAGGAGGCAGCTAACGGTAAGATATAGTCCTCAGTAAAATGGCATCGCAGAATGGAATAATCGAACAATTGTGGAAATGGCCAGAAGCATGTTTAAAGAAAAGGATTGTCAAATATTTTCTGGGCAGAAGCTGTTAATACAGCTATCTACCTTCTGAATATCTCTCCAACAAAGGCAGTGTTTAATAAATCACCTTACGAAGCTTGGCGTAGGCAGAAACCAGAAGTACATTAACTCAAAGTATTTGGATGCATTGCATATTCTCATATTCCTGCACAACATAGAGAGAAATTTGATGAAAGGTGAGAAGCTGCTTTTTCTTGGCTATAGTGAAGAATAAAAGGCTATCGTCTTTTTAGTCCTGCCACCAAGAAATTTGTGATCTCCAAAGATGTAATTTTTGATGAAAAGAAACAATGGAACTTTCAAATAATACATCTCAATCATCACTGCAGAATGTGCCAACAATTTCTCCAGAAACTTTGGAAGATGTTGTCATACCAGAAGAAGGATCAAGATTCACAATTGATGATACTACATATACAGAAGTACTCAGACATCGTTCAATTCAAGATATTTATGATTCTTATAATGTGGCATTCTTTACATGTGAACCAAAAATTTTAAGGATGCTGCAAAAGAAGGAACACGAGAAAAGCAATGGATGATGAGATTACAACAATAGAGAAGAATCATACATGGAGACTTGTTGATCCTCCATAAAATAAAGATGTCAGAGGACTGAAGTGGGTCTATAAGACAAAATATAATAAAGATGGAACAGTCCAAAAGCACAAAGCAAGATTAGTAGCTAAGGAGTACTTCTCAGCAACCGGAAATCGATTTTACAGAAACTTTTGCTCTAGTAGTACGCATGGAGACAATAAGATATGTACTTGCTAAGAGAGACAATAAAAAGAGAGACAGGGCAGGAAGATTAGAGGGGGATAAATAGTAGAAAATACATAGACTAGAGCAAGTCTTCTAGTAGAACACAAAAATACACTACTTCTTACATTGTAATTCACCTACGTGATTTTGATATAGTGGATCTCTTTTAGGTTGGGCTACAAATCTTACCCACGGTTTTTATCCTTTACAGGATTTTCCGCGTTACCAAATCCTGGTGTTTTTACTTGCTATTTTCATTATGGTTATAATCCTAGTTCTTTCATTAAAAACTTATAAATATATTCTTAGCATTAACACACATAAATTTGGTAAAAATAATTGGCGCCGTCTGTGGAAAATTGCTAAGGATTTCTACACACCTACATCATGTCCACCAGTGAACCACCACGAAACTCGAAAAACACAGAAGGCAACGCTTCCAATAACGAGGAGATGGCTGCAATGTTGAAAAAGCAAAGTCAGAGATGGACAAATGCAGTCATATTTTGATGGAAAGAGCCACACACCAAACTGGCTAGTGGAAAGGTACTTAGCTGGTTTCGATGTCAACTAAGGTTTCTACTAAACAACATGTGCAAGAATTAGGTACAAAGGTAAATAATCGTGAGAGTAAATTAGAAGCGCAGTTTAACAAGAATGCAGAACATGACTTGGATGATGGAAAAACCGGAAGAAGCGAACTTCAAAAAAAAAAAAAAACTAATCCACAACTATGTTCAAATGTAATAAAAACAATATGTAGTCACTAATAATACTTGTAATTAAAACAAAAAGAGAAACAATAGGTCATAAGTAATGCTTTTAATAAAAAAGGGCCAAAAAGAATATAAATGAATTTTATAATCTTTTGAGCATATTTTGTGATTATAATAATAGGTAATTAAGGTTGGAGGCCATGGAAAAATCATTTTAGAGGAGAACTTAGAAATCATATAATCATTAATTAGAATATAACTTATGATGTTATTAATTTTATATTAAATTTTCTTCTATATCATTGAGAAACGATGTCCAAAATGTCTATATCTCACTTGTGTACTTTCTAAATACCTGTTTGTATTAATGTCACCAATATTAACTTACGACCAATATGTCAGATTGGATGAGTCTGAGTCGGAAATGACTTTTCTATCTATGATAATGGTCATTACCGATCAAAAAGGTCGTAAATAACTTTTTCATTTTCTTGACTATTGGCCCCACCCATTTACATCGCAGCTACCTGGATGTTTAATAACGTTTGATAACCGACCAAGCTTTTGGTTACTTTTAAATCTATAATTCACCTTTGCTTGGTCCCAGTTTTTCCTACTTGGCATGTATGTGCCACATCTCACGCTTGACTATGATGTCACGGTGGTCGGTTTTAACTTTGTTTTGTTGGTCTTGTTCATGTTTATACACAAACAAAGAAATATTTTCATCAATTATATCCCATCACAATGTAACCAACCAACTTCACAAGAAATATTGTTGAAGATGGTCATAAATAGTCTATTTTGATCATTTTTGTATTACACCATTTTATTTTTGGAAAAACACTAATATATTATTTGAAATTATATAATATAATATATATTTTGCACTAAGCTATTTTTTATAAATTACATAATGTGGTTGAAAAAAAATTGTTGTATTTAGTACCAATTCTTTACTCCTATAAATTGTTTAACTTAAGTATTTAGAAATATATTCCATAAAAAATAAGTAAATTAGTTTTAAAAGTTCAAATTTTGAATGATTCATGTAGAACTTTTAAATATTACTCTCTCGGTCCCTTTGAAATATACAAATGGTTTGGTATTAAAAAATAGTGTAATTTTTAAGAAAAAAGTAAGAAAAGTGAGTAAAGTGATGGTACTCCTCAATATTATATATATAGGGGCTACTCCAATAGCAACCTCCTTATGATGAAAACTAAAAACTAAAATAATTTTTTTTAAATCATGTCAAAACATAGCACATATAGTATGCAAATTGATCGTTACGAGATGGAGAAAAATATAGTGAAGTCGGATTTCAAAATAAGTTCACCGATTAACGGGAAAAATCAAATCAAAAATGGAGGGGAAAAGCCGGAATTATGTGTACAAGGAGAAAAGCTGGAATTATGTGTACGAAGGAGCATATTAATATCCTGTGTACTACATTAGGGGGCCCTTAGATTAGATCGATCTAAGGGCTGAGATTAGTTTCTAGTTTTTATTTTAATTTTAGTTTCTATTTAATTATTTGTGTATATATATATAGGAAAAGATAGTGGATATAAGGGAGTAGTTAATTTCTATATAATAAAATTTTACAATTTTGAGTAACTTTGAAATTGTATAGAATTGAGACGGAGAGAGTGGGAAATATGCACTGATTACAAAATTCAAAAATTTATCATTTGTAATTGTGTTTTTGGATAACTAAATAAAATAATAAATTTAATAAATATTTTTTTGATATTTATCATACAACTATAAAAAACAAACAAAAAAGTTATTTCTTTATTTTTAAACCTTACAAAATATGAACAAAAAAATAATAGACAATAGAAAAATTACTTGATTGAAGAATATTAGGTAAAGAAATTTCTAAGAAATTTCGTAGAAAATTCTAATGTTTTATACCAGGGCCTATATAAATTAAGGGTGTTGCACATATTCCATAATCCCTAATTCCTTGCCCGCCGCCCCAATGTTACCATATTCCACAACTTCAAAATTGAGTATATGACCAACCAATTGAGCTGCAAAGATGGTGAGGAGAGAGCATCTGGGGAAGACATCAGGGTCTTTGTGCTAAAGGTACAACTAATTTCTAATAAATAAGATTTTGATTTAACTTTTTATTATAGGTTGCCACTTTTAATCCTTAAATTTTTCATATGTGTAGCTTTATCAGGGATGTTCATTATACATCAAAGATCTAGGTAGGTATACATACTAATTCTCTTTTTGATTCTTTTATATTGACTTTTATTTATTTTTATTAAAATAGTGTAATGTTTTGCACAGGGGGTGATAGGAAAGGTCACTCTATCTGATTATTCCATGTCCTCAGATTTCTTGCATTGGTGGCCTTAGCAGTTGCGACTAAAGGGAGTTATGCATAATCTTGCCCAAAAACTAGAAAAAGTCCCCCACTGTAGCAAAACTCCTATTAGGTCATCTATTATCTTTTAAATTCAAGCAATGTAATCGTAGTAACCTGTTTTCAAATATATATAAATTAGTATCATGTTAATTATTATTAATCAAATATTGTTAAATTTGTGAGGATCTATATGTAGATATCTTAAATTGATAATATTAGTTATCTCTTGTATACATTACTCAAAATAACAACAAAGAAGAGTTTATTTCATTCACTTTTATATAAATTAGATAGCCATAACATCTTTTTATTGATTATTAACTATAAATTAAATTCTGAAAATTGAAATAAGTAACAATTACTTTACGTAGACAAAAGTTTTAAATAATATCTATCCAACATTCCTATCAAGCAAAGTCTATATAATATGTAATATATCAATTGTATAATAATTTCAAACTAATTTTACTTTACTTATAAGTATTGTTTTGTATGTCGTTTAAAAGCCTAGCACGTGTGGAGATAAATTTAAAATAATTTAGTTGGCCAACAATTATCCAAGACAAAAATAAACTCCAAAGAACCCAAAATTTAATATATAAAATAAATTGCTAATCCACAATTAAATTCAAATATAAACAAAAACAATATGTAATCACAAAGAAATGCTTTTAATGAAAAGAAAAGGAGAAAAATGATAAGTAGTGCACCAATCACATCTAATTATGTAAAAAAAGATTAGAAAAATAAAATTATTATCATTATATAGGGATAAAAAAATATAAATGAATTTGAGAATCTCTTGATCACATTTTCAATTATAATATAATAGGTAATTAAGGTTGTAGGCCATGTGAAAATCCTTTCACAGGAGAGTATAAAAATCATATAATCATTAATTAGCTTATAATTCTTCTATGTCATTGTGAAATACTGATGAAAATGCCTATGTCTATAGCATTCTTCGAAAACTCTACATTTTCTTCGAACCACGCTTTTTCTTGATTGACCAATTTTTTATTTATTTTTTTGCCAAATTTATAGCAAATTTCATTAATAACATGAAAAAACTCAATCGGTACAAACCCCTAATTGATCATGCAACCAGGCTGAAAAATAAATAGACGAACTAAATAATTAGCCTGTTTGTTTCCGGATTGCTTAACTAACTGAATAAAAATATTCTGAAAATTAAAAATGAAGATAATGGTTTCTCGAGCGATCCAGCCTGCATCTCCACCGAAAACAGTAGTTTCACAATTGACCCTCACATTAATTCCATGGATAGTACAATGTTCAGAGGACTCAATTGCAAAAACTGAGAGGGCCTTCGTGTTATGAACAAAAATATTTTGTGAGAGGTGAGCACATGCGATTTTCACTACCGTATCAAAAGCACCCCAACTATCTACCTGTCGGACACCAGGTATAAACCTACCGAAAGTGTTTTTGATGTAAGATATCCAGATCTCCCAATATACCGTGAAATCCATTTTCAACACATCGCATAACGCGAGACACATCGCACAAAGTGAGACAATCAGACACATAAATAATAACTCAATTAAACGAAACGAAAAAGAACCGAATTTTTGAACAAAATCCGATATTTATTGAAAGAAAGTTAAAATAAATGATAAAAATTTTGTATGGATGAAGAGAGGATGGTGATAGAGATGAAGATGGGTAGAAAGGGTGAAGAAGGAGGTGTGATGATTAGGGTTAAAGAAAGACGGAGCGGCCGACTCTCATCGAGAGGGAGAATTGATTGACCAATTTTTTAATACTCTTTTTGACATATAATTCAAAACACTCTTTAGCCTTTTCGGGTTTTTGCATCTTCGAATGCCTTAATTAATAAAAAGAACTTCTTGGTAACTTCTACAGCCCATTTCGAATTTTGTGCAAGAATGGCAATATACGTGTATGCCCCAACTGCCCATTTTGAACGAATAGTCGCATTTAATATCTTTACTGTTGTATCATTGTGTATACTATAAAATTAATTTTAATGTAGTCAGTCGTAAACACAAAAGCTTCATAATTATGAGCTAATCTTATTCATATTTTTCACATACATTTTGAAGTTGAATGAGATTTATACAATAAACATATATAAATAATTATGTCCCACTTGGAATTTGATGCGGCATGGTGTTCGTGGTTTCTTTTCCCTAAACTTGTGATCGGAATTTGATCTAGGTCATTTCCATGCCCGGGTCTTTATATTGGTCTTACAAGTGTTTTTGGTAATCTTACGAGTGTTCTGATTACGTGGAGAAGGTAGACCAGGTATTCGTAAAATCACACAAGTTCTTCCACTAAGTCCACGACCACGTCCCATGTCTCTGATTAGCATTTTTCCTTGCATATTACAAAGTAATTAGAAAATATTTCCAAGTAATTAGATATCATTCATACAAGATACTAAATATAACAAAAAAAGACATAATTTCCAAGTCAGATAAATCGTCAAGATAATGAAAAATTAATAAAACAAGATCAAAAGCTTTGATAAAATTCTACATGCTCTCATTTCATATCATACGATTAAACTTAGAAATCTTAATTAGTATTTATAAAGACAACTCATAGCGAACTAACAACATTAAACCCATATCAAATAAAGAAGCAAATAAACTCCCCCCTCTCTAGCTCTTACGCAAACATAGGTATACATAATCGAACTTGATGACATGACACAAAATAACAATACAACTTACTAATTGTAGAATTTACTATTTTATTCATATTAAATCATTTTTCTACATCATTATTTCAAAATTGAAAGCATTTGTCATCACAAAAGATAACATAGAAAATGAACAATAACAAACTAATGAAGCTCAAAAACTCAAACCTTTGAAGAACAATAACTGTGAGATTTAACTCTTACTAAGTTCATCAAAAATTTAACAAAATATTAGAGAAGAACACATTCGGTTATTAGTTTACTATAAAGAGCCACATTTATTCTCTCCTTCTCCATCATACTCTACATAATATTTGTATAAACATGAATACACCATACACATAAAAACAATCATATGAACAACACAATTGAAACAAATTAACAAATATTTAATGTTAAACATGTTGATTTAAGACAGCCACATTCATTCTCTCTATATATCACACTCATACCTATAATATATACTAATATATATATATATAATTATATAATAATGCCTAATAATGTATAAAGAGGACAAAAGATATACATATAAAGAACACAAAAAATAAATGAAATAAGTTAGCAAATCTAGGTAATTAGGATAAGCCCTAATGTTTTATATAGTCTATATGGTGGTCTTATCTCTTTTCAACTTAGTTGTTGATTAAATGTAATCAACTAATAATTTACAGTTTTAAGACTATATTTTTTCAAATCTAACCTAAATAATTTTTCTAATTTATTTACCCAAAAGTGAATGATTATTAAAGCATACTTATATAGTAATTATTGAATTTTTTGTACAAGGTTTAGAGTTTCATGTAATAAGGGAAAATTATAATGGGTTGATATTAGTTTTTCATTCTAGGAACAATAACGACATCATATTATATATACACCCTTTTTATCATGTATGCAAACTCATGACAGATACTTAATTATTTAATAATGAATAGGAAAGTAGTGTGTTGGTTCAATTAAATGGCGGGTCGTATTTCTAAGCATTGCATGTTTATTTATATGCATTTGTATACTTATTTTTTATTTAATTATTAACATATTTAATTTTGTATAAATTAGTTGTACTTTCTATATATTTACATGTTTACTTAGATGTACTTATATACTTA
The DNA here is from genome assembly GCF_009905375.1 of Apium graveolens. Lineage (NCBI taxonomy): Eukaryota > Viridiplantae > Streptophyta > Magnoliopsida > Apiales > Apiaceae > Apium > Apium graveolens. The sequence continues at coordinate 9,204 of NW_027418689.1, forward strand.
TTTCCTATTTTACTAACTTACTTTAATATTACACATTAATAGAATATTAATGGGATATACATATTATAATTAAACGAATACAAAACTAGTATATTCTCATTATTGGTTTTCTTGAGCTTTCTAGGACTTACTTAGAGTTTCTCATGTTAGCTGTAATGTTGATATATCATAGAAATCCTTTAGAAAATTACTCCATTCACCACTTGATTAACAAAAAGAGAGTCTTCTTAACTGTTAGTGGATTTCCCTTCAAAGTATTAGTTATTATGGTAAGATAACATGTATGGTTCTTGGTATCCATATTCCACAATCTTTAAAAATCTTGAGATTCTTACAATACCGAAATCGATTTTCTTGTGTGTCTCCATGCTGACGCACATTAACAACTTAAATTTTTTATTAGCTCTAATCTCATTAATAACAATGGCTCTCGTGCATAAAAATCTATATGATCATGTAAATGTATTTGTTACATATGTAAACAAGAATGCTTGAACTATCTAACACATGGTGGCCCTGGCTATCAGCCAAAAGTAATTAGGAGTCTATAAGGCTTATGTAATTCTCAAAAAAGTAATTAGGTAATGGGAAAGGATTTTTCTTAGTGAATCAGTGAATTGTAAATTGTGTATGTGATTATATGTATGCAGTAAACACACATGACACAAACAAAAGGAACCAAAGAAAAAAATATATTTGTACATGTTTCACGCGAATAGTTTAATAGATTAATTAGTCACTAATTACTATATTGAAACAGGCATAAAAAACCTACTGTTCCATTTATTTCTCTGACACTAATTTTTTTCGTTCATGTACTAGCCATTTGTGACGTGATCAGTTTTCAGTGATCTGCTCAATCCTCTAACTTTAGATCAAGCATGTCATTAAGCTACAAGTGCTTATACTTTGTCCTTTGTCTAATGTTTTCTGCTCTTCATTTCCAGATATTTCCATCCGATGTGTACATTAGTGGAATTGTTGATGCTGCAAAGTCGTTCAGGTATATCTTGCAAATTTTCATCAGAGCTGGTCTGTACAGTAATGATAACAATCAGATATGCATTAACATTCATTATAGGTTAGAAATTTACCATGTGATCATACAGTTTTAAAGAATCACATGAAGTCTCATCTAAGCATTCTTTATAATGTTTATTGGAATTATCTGATTAATTATCTGTATAAGCTATATATGCCCTGCTTATTATGAACTTCTCAGTTACTTCATACTTTTGAGCTAACCATTGGCCAGGAGTGCCATGAAACTATCAAGGCAAATTTATTAATAATCAATAAGCAGTTACGCAGTAAGATCTTAGATAAGGTTCCTCTTAAATCTTAATAGTGCAACTTTATGGGAAGTAAATATTTTTTTTCCAGGACTATATGCTCACCTCTGCCTTTGCTAGAGACGAGGTCTCCGGTGGAGCATACTAAGGCGAGTTGTGGTGAAATTGGCAAATAAATCAAGGTCAGAACTTTTCATAATTGAAATCCATATAACAACATGCACTCTCGCTTTCTTGTAAGATGTATCTACTTATTTGTAACTATGAGCTCTCTTAGCAGGCAAAGATTTATGTTGCAAATTTATTAACCAATCTAAGTTAGAATAACATTGTTATAAGCCCTCACTTCTCTAAGCAAAGAGTATTGATCTCAGATCTTTATTTTAAGTAAGTTAGAGAAGTCACCTTTTTGTATACGAACACGAAAATAAACGCTCAAATTCAGTCTAGGTTTTGGGTTTACTTTTGGGTACATGACATGAAACGAAAATACACGAATAGTTAAATAATTAAATAAATATTTCAAATTTTATAAATACATATTGGGTATAGAAGTTTTAATAAAACAAAATAAAAAATAGTTCCAAATTTGAGTTCAACAAAATTTGACTACACTTGACTCATTATAACTTAATGACTTGAGACTCAACTAGTAAAACTTTAACCGAAAAGTTTGGTAATTAAATATTTTTATTTATATATATTTTATTGAAAGTTACATGAACCACAACACAAAAAGTACACGAACACAAGACGACACAACACGAATCCATGGGTCGTGTTTGGGTTGTAGAATGTGGTGCAACTTAAGTACTTATTACTCCTATTTTACCGAGTGCTTAAATTTCCTAATATTGTATCCTTTTATACATCATTTGGTTGAAAGTGTCTCTTCTGTTTATAACATGTTACATAAAAGAACAGCTAGTATTTCAGAGTTTCCAAGATTTAAAAATGGATCTTCTTATAAATAGGCACTCCATTGAGTATATAGAAAGAGATGATTCCATAGTGGCTCATGGTTGGCGGAGTTGATGCTTTCATAAAAGTACATCAAAGCTGGCCATTACATCGTTCTCCACTGAAGCTAGTATCCCTCAAGAAATCTAGTCCACATTCGAAAGAAATTTCTTTGAGCATTCTTTGCGAAGTTGAGGTGAGTTACGTATGGACTATTAAGTTCCTTATTTATTGCATTCACAGCATTCATATTTATAAATGTATGAATCGATATAATTATTAGTAATTTTTGTGTTTAGTAGTGAAATGATGTCAAAATGTGGTAGAAATGTATGAATGTATGTTCTCTATATGTTGTCGGAACACACAAAATTAGCCTTGGGAATTGCAATATCCTAATTTTACGAAGGCAGGTATCCTTTGTTAAAATTAATCTAATTTATAATTCTTATAAACTATTTGGTAGAATATAGAAGATTCTAGTCAGAAGTAATGCAAGCACAGATTCAAGTAATCAGTATAAGCAATGAAAAGTTTCTTGATCTTATTCATGAACCATATTAATGATGTAAACTAGCTAATAGTCTTCTTAAGTCTTGCTATATAAACTTGAGATATATCAGTTGTATTAAAGTGAATAAGTGATAATATATAAATTAAATCATTTTGCCTTCTTTATCAATACTGATTCCAAAAAATTTAGTATCAGAGCCAAAACATTAATCCAGACCCCAAAATAATCAAAATTCATAAACCCTTCATTATATACAATGGCAGCTTCTAATGAAGGATTATTCAACTATGCACAAAGCAATATTCCATTTTTCAATGATGAAAGCTATGATTTCTGGAGCATCCAGCTGAAAACATTGTTCATCTCTCATGATTTATGGATTTAGTAGAAGATAACTACGAAGCTGGTGTTACGCAGGAAGAGATAGCATCCTGGTCAGTGGCTAGGCATGATGAATTAAAAAATAAAAAGAAAAAAGATGCAAGAGCTTTGCACTGTATTCAATAAGGAGTTAGCAAAGCAATCTTTCCCCGTATTATGGGAGCAAAAACATCAAAAGAATCATGGGATCTTTTGCAAAATCAGTTTTCAAGGTTACGAAGCACTAATTTCAGTAAAATTCTAAGTATTCTGGAATTCTTCTCTAAGGTGTCAACAATCATTAATCAGATTCGAAGTTATGGAGATACCTTGGATGATAAAAAAAGTTGTCCATAAAATTTTAAGAAGCCTGCCAGCAAAATTTGAGCATGTGGTTGCAGCAATTGAAATTTCTAAGGACTTGTCTAAATTAACGGTGGATGAACTCATGCGTGCTCTTGAAGCTAACGAGGAAAGAATTCGTAGATTCTCAAATCAGCCCCTGGAACAAGCTTTTCAAGCAAAAATCAATATAAGAAACAAAAATGATGCTGCACATCAAGAGAACGAGACACGAAGAAACTACAACAGGAACAAAAATTATAGGAAAGGTAATCAAAATTTCCGAGGAAGAGGAGGAAGAAGAAATTTTAATGAAAGAACCAACTTCAACAATTCCAAATGTATCATTTGCTAGCGATCAAATCATGAGTCGAAAAATTGCAAATTCCGATGCAAAAGGTGCAAAGTTTCTAACCATTCTCAGAGAGACTACTGGTTCCAAAACAGAACTCAAGGAAATGCAAATTTTTCAGAGGAGAGTAAAGAGCCACAAAAGGAGTGGTATATTGATAGCGCTTGTAGCAATCACATGACGGGCAAAAAGGAGCTTTTCTCAAAACTTGATAAAAGATATAAATCTAAAGTAAAGATCGGAGATGGGATAATGTTGAAAATTGAAGGCAAAGGGATCATTACCTTTTATTCTAAAGAAGATAAGTCTTCAAACATTACTGATGTTCATTATGTTCCTGAATTAACTCAAAATCTATTGAGTATTGGACAATTGATGCAAAGAGGTTTTTCCATAATTTTTGATGAAGATCATTGTGTTACTTTCGATAAGAAAAAGAAATTCTCAGTGGCAAGAGTTAGAATTATTCCAAACAAAACTTTTCATTTAATAATGCCACTGGAAGGTGGCGTTGCTTTAAAAGTTGTGAAGAACGATGATACTTTTTCTTGGCATCTAAGGTATGGGCATCTTAACTTTAATGGACTGAAGTTATTAAAAGAGAAAAATATGGTCATAGGTCTGCCTTCCATCTCAAAAAAAAGTGAAGTTTGTGAAGGTTGTTTATATGGGAAAATGCACAGATTGCCTTTTCCCGAAACTGCTTGTAGAGCAAGGGCTCCGGTGGAACTAGTTCACTGAGATATATGCGAATCAAGGACTCCATCCATCAATGGCAGCAAATACATTCTCCTATTCGTGGATGGCTACACAAGAATGATGTGGGTATATTTCTTGAAGCAAATATATGAGGCATTTAACTCTGTTATCCAGTTCAAGGTGCTGGTAGAAAATCCAAGTAAATTTAAAATAAAAACTCTCAGAACTGATCGCGGTGGAGAGTATATATCTCAACTTTTTCTTAGTTATTGTAAAGAAAAAGGCATAAGGAGGCAGCTAACGATAAGATATAGTCCTCAGTAAAACGGCGTCGCAGAATGGAAGAATCGAACAATTGTGGAAATGGCCAGAAGCATGTTTAAAGAAAAAGGATTGTCAAATATTTTCTGGGCAGATTAATACAGCTATCTACCTTCTGAATATCTCTCCAACAAAGGCAGTGTTTAATAAATCACCTTACGAAGCTTGGCATAGGCAGAAACCAGAAGTACATCAACTCAAAGTATTTGGATGCATCGCCTATTCTCATATTCCTGCACAACATAGAGAGAAATTTGATGAGAAAGGTGAGAAACTACTTTTTCTTGGCTATAGTGAAGAATTAAAGGCTATCGTCTTTTTAATCCTGCCACCAAAAAATTTGTGATCTCCAAAGATGTAATTTTTGATGAAAAGAAACAATGGAACTTTCAAAATAATACATCTGAATCATAACTTCAGAATGTGCCAACAATTTCTCCAGAAACTTTGGAAATTGTTGTCACACCAGAAGAAGGATCAAGATTCACAATTGAAGATACCACATATACAGAAGTACTCAGACATCGTTCAATTCAAGATATTTATGATTCTTATAATATGGTATTCTTTACATGTGAACCAAACAAAATTTAAGGATGCTGCAAAAGAAGGAACATCGAGAAAAGCAATGGATGATGAGATTACAACAATAGAGAAGAATCATACATGGAGACTTGTTGATCCTCCTGAAAATAAAGATGTCATAGGACTGAAGTGGGTCTATAAGACAAAATATAATAAAGATGGAACAGTCCAAAAGCACAAAGCAGGATTAGTATCTAAGGGGTACTTCTCAGCAACCAGAAATTGATTTTACTGAAACTTTTGCTCCAGTAGTACGCATGGAGACAATAAGATATGTACGTGCTATTTGTTATATCAAGTATTTCTACGACATGACGACTAGAAGTTGCATGCGACGGGGGTGGATGAATACGTAAGACATGATCATTCAGGTGTCGACATGGACAGCTGCAAGAAGAGAGCCAAAGACGTGTAGAAGGATTCAATAACAAACCTGAAAAATAGGAGAAAAGCATCAAAAAAGTGGAGAAGAACGTTGAAGATGGTAAGAGAGATGGGAGGAGAAAAAATAGCTAACAAAAGGATAGAGGGCAATTCAAATAAAAAAGTGAGACAACGGCAGGAAGATTAGAGGGGGATAAATAGTAGAAAATACATAGACTAGAGCAAGTCTTCTAGTATAACACAAAAATACACTACTTCTTACATTGTAATTCAGCTACATGATTTTGATATAGTGGATCTCTTTTAGGCTGGGCTACAAATCCCGCCTGCGGTTTTGATCCTTTACGGGATTTTCTGCCTCACCAAATCGTGGTGTTTTTTACTTGCTATTTTCATTACGTTATAATCCTAGTTCTTTCATTAAAAACTTATAAATATATTATTAGCATTAACACACATAAATTTGGTAAAAATAATTGGCGCCGTCTGTGGAAAATTGCTAAGGATTTCTACACACCTACATCATGTCCACCAGCGAACCAACACAAAACCAGACAAACACAGAAGGTAACGCTTCCAACAACGAGGAGATGGCTGCAATGTTGAAAAAGCTACAGTCAGAGATGGACAAATGCAGTCGATTTTGATGGAAAGAGCCACACACCAAACTGGCTATTGGAAAGGTACTTAGTTGGTTTCAATGTCAACTAAGGTTTCTACTGAACAACATGTGCAAGAATTAAGTACAAAGGTAAATAATCGTGAGAGTGAATTTGAAGCGCAGTTTAACAAGAATGTAGAACATGACTTGGATTATGGAAAAACAGGAAGAAGCGAACTTCAAAAAAAAACTAATCCACAACTAAGTTCAAATGTAATAAAAAACAATATATAGTCACTAATAATACTTGTAATTAAAAGAAAAAGAGAAACAATAGGTCATAAATAAATGTTTTTAATAAAAAAGGGCCAAAAACAATATAAATGAATTTTATAATCTTTTGAGCATATTTTGTGATTATAATATAATAGGTAATTAAGGTTGGAGGCCATGGAAAAATCATTTTAGAGGAGAACTTAGAAATCATATAATCATTAATTACAATATAACTTATGATGTTATTAATTTTGTAATAAGTTTTCTTCTATATCATTGAGAAACCATGTCCAAAATGTCTATATCTCCCTTGTGTACTTTCTAAATACCTGTTTGTATTAATTTCATCTATATTAACTTACGACCAAATATGTCATATTGGATAAGTCTGAGTCGGAAATGACTTTTTGATCTATGATAATGGTCATTACCGATCAAAAAGGTAATAAATAACTTTTTCATTTTCTTGAGTATTGGCCCCACCCATTTACAAGGCAGCAACGTGAATGTTTAATAAATCACCTTACGAAGCTTGGCATGGGCAGAAACCAGAAGTACATCAACTCAAAGTATTTGGATGCATCGCCTATTCTCATATTCCTGCACAACATAGAGAGAAATTTGATGAGAAAGGTGAGAAACTGCTTTTTCTTGGCTATAGTGAAGAATAAAAGGCTATGGTCTTTTTAATCCTGCCACCAAGAAATTTGTGATCTCCAAAGATGTAATTTTTGATGAAAAGAAATAATGGAACTTTCAAAATAATACATCTGAATCATCACTTCAGAATGTGCCAACAATTTCTCCAGAAACTATCGAAGATGTTGTCACACCAGAAGAAGGATCAAGATTCACAATTGAAGATACCACATATACAGAAGTTCTCAGACATCGTTCAATTCAAGATATTTATGATTCTTATAATATGGTATTCTTTACATGTGAACCAAAAAAATTTAAGGATGCTGCAAAAGAAGGAACATCGAGAAAAGCAATGGATGATGAGATTACAACAATAGAGAAGAATCATACATGGAGACTTGTTGATCCTCCTGAAAATAAAGATGTCATAGGACTGAAGTGGGTCTATAAGACAAAATATAATAAAGATGGAACAGTCCAAAAGCACAAAGCAAAATTAGTATCTAAGGGGTACTTCTCAGCAACCAGAAATTGATTTTACTGAAACTTTTGCTCCAGTAGTACGCATGGAGACAATAAGATATGTATTTGCTATTTGTTATATCAAGTATATCTACGACATGACGACTAGAAGTTGCATGTGACGGGGGTGGACGAATACGTAAGACATGATCATTCAGGTGTCGACATGGACAGCTGCAAGAAGAGAGCCAAAGACGAGTAGAAGGATTCAATAACAAACCTGAAAAATAGGAGAAAAGCATCAAAAAAGTGGAGAAGAACGTGGAAGATGGTAAGAGAGATGGGAGGAGAAAAAATAGCTAACAAAAGGATAGAGGGCAATTCAAATAAAAAAGTGAGACAACGGCAGGAAGATTAGAGGGGGATAAATAGTAGAAAATACATAGACTAGAGCAAGTCTTCTAGTAGAACACAAAAATACACTACTTCTTACATTGTAATTCAGCTACGTGATTTTGATATAGTGGATCTCTTTTAGGCTGGGCTACAAATCCCACCTGCGGTTTTGATCCTTTACGGGATTTTCCACCTCACCAAATCGTGGTGTTTTTTACTTGCTATTTTCATTACGTTATAATCCTAGTTCTTTCATTAAAAACTTATAAATATATTATTAGCATTAACACACATAAATTTGGTAAAAACAATTGGCGCCGTCTGTGGAAAATTGCTAAGGATTTCTACACACCTACATCATGTCCACCAGCGAACCACCACGAAACCTGACAAACACAGAAGGTAACGCTTCCAACAACGAGGAGATGGCTGCAATGTTGAAAAAGCTACGAGATGGACAAATGCAGTCGATTTTGATGGAAAGAGCCACACACCAAACTGGCTATTGGAAAGGTACTTTGTTGGTTTCGATTTCAACTAAGGTTTCTACTGAACAACATGTGCAAGAATTAAGTACAAAGGTAAATAATCGTGAGAGTGAATTAGAAGCGCAGTTTAACAAGAATGTAGAACATGACTTGGATGATGGAAAAACCGGAAGAAGCGAACTTCAAAAAAAAAACTAATCCACAACTAAGTTCAAATGTAATAAAAAACAATATATAGTCACTAATAATACTTGTAATTAAAAGAAAAAGAGAAACAATAGGTCATAAATAAATGCTTTTAATAAAAAAGGGACAAAAACAATATAAATGAATTTTGTAATCTTTTGAGCATATTTTGTGATTATAATATAATAGGTAATTAAGGTTGGAGGCCATGGAAAAATCATTTTAGAGGAGAACTTAGAAATCATATAATCATTAATTAGAATATAACTTATGATGTTATTAATTTTGTAATAAGTTTTCTTCTATATCATTGAGAAACCATGTCCAAAATGTCTGTATCTCACTTGTGTACTTTCTAAATACCTGTTTGTATTAATTTCATCTATATTAACTTACGACCAAATATGTCAGATTGGATGAGTCTGAGTCGGAAATGACTTTTCTATCTATGATAATGGTCATTACCAATCAAAAAGGTAATAAATAACTTTTTCATTTTCTTGAGTATTGGCCCCACCCATTTACATGGTAGCAACGTGAATGTTTAATAAAGTTTGATAACCGATCAAGTTTTTGGTTACTTTTAAATCTACAATTCACCTTTGCTTCGTCCCAGTTTTTCCTACTTGGCATCTATGTGCCACATGTCACGCTTGACTAGGATGTCACGGTGGTCCGTGTCAACTTTGGTTTGTTGGTCTTGTTCATGTTTATACACAAACAAACAAATATTTTCATCAATTATATCCGATCACAATGTAACCGACCAACTTCATAAGAAATATTGTTGAAAATAGTCATGAATAGTCTATTTTGATCATTTTTGTATTACACCATTTTATTTTTTGGAAAAACATTAATATATTATTTGAAATTATATAATATACTATATTTGCACTAAGATATTTTTTTATAAATTACATAATGTGGTTGAAAAAAATTGTTGTATTTAGTACCAATTCTTTACTCCTATAAATTGTTTAACTTAATTAATTTAGAAATACATATTTCATAAAAAATAAGTAAATTAGTTTTAAAAGTTCAAATTTGAATGATTCATGTAGAACTTTTAAATATTACTCTCTCGGTCCCTTTGAAATATATACAAATGGTTTGGTATTAAGAGATAGTGTAATTTTGAAGAAAAAAAGTAAGAAAATTGAGTAAAGTGTTGGTACTCATCAATATTATATATATATAGGGGGCTACTCTAATACAAATCTCCTTATAATGAAAACTAAAAACTAAAATAATTTTTTTGTTAACTCACGTCAAAACAAGGCACATATGGAGAAAAATACAGTGAAGTCGGATTTCAAGTGAAGTCGATTTCGAAAAAAGTTTATCGATTAACGGGAAAAAATAAATAAAAAACGGAGGGGAAAAACTGGAATTATGTGTAGCAGGGAGCATATATATGGTGTGTACTACATCTAGGGGGCCCTTGGATTAGATTGATCTAAGGGCTGAGATTAGTTTCTAATTTTTATTTTAATTTTAGTTTCTATTTGATTATTTGTATATATATATATAACTAGTGAGTAGTTAATTTCTATATAATAAAATTTTACAATTTTGAGTCACTTTGAAAATGTATAGAATTGAGACAGAGAGAGTGGGAAATATGCACCCATTACAAAATTTAAAAATTTATCATTTGTAATTGTGTTTTTGGATTATTAAATAAAATAATAAATTTAATAAATATTTTATTTTGATATTTATCATACAACTATAAAAAACAAACAAAAAAGTTATTTCTTTGTTTTTAAACCTTACAAAGAATATGAACTAAAAAAATAATAGAGAAATAGAAAAATTACTTGATTGAAGAATATTACGTAAAGAAATTTCTAAGAAATTTCCTACAAATTTCTAATGTTTTATATATCACCCCTATATAAACTTAAGGGTGTTGCACATACTCCATAATCCCTAATTCCTTGACGGCCGCCCCAATCTTACCATATTCCAGAACTTCAAAATTTAGTATATGACCAACCAATTGAGCTGCAAAGATGGTGAGGAGAGCGGATCAGGGGAAGACATCAGGGTCTTTGTGCTAAAGGTACAACTAATTTCTAATAAATAAGATTTTGATTTGCTTTGTATTATAGGTTGGCACTTTTAATCCTTAAATTTTTTCATATGTGTAGCTTTATCAGGGATTGTTCATTATACATCAAAGATCTGGGGAGGTATACATACTAATTCTCTTTTTGATTCTTTTATATTGATTTTTATTTATTTTTATTAAAATAGTGTAATGTTTTGCACAGGAGGTGATAGGAAAGGTCACCCTATCACAGTTGCGGCTAAAGGGAGTTCTGCATAATCTTGCCCCAAAACTCGAAAAAGTGCTGCAGCCATCAGAGTTGACCCCACTGTAGCAGCACAATACATCCGTCTGTTTTGCCCCTTCTTCCCATAAACCATGTCTCGTATTAGGTCATCTGATTCGAATCAGGGTGTCATCTGATTGTCCAAGGAGGTCGTAGTCATCCTCTTTGTCACTGTCCTTGTTGTACTAATTTTTTTATTATCTATTATCTTTTAAATTCAAGCAATGTAATCGTAGTAACCTGTTTGGAAATAATAGATAAATTAGTATCATGTTAATTATTATTAATCAAATATTGTTAAATTTGTGAGGATCTATATGCGGATATCTTAAATTGATAATATTAGTTATCTCTTGTATACATTACTCAAAACTACAACAAATTATTTCATTTACTTTTATATAAATTATATAGCCATAACATCTTTTTATTGATTATTAACTATAAATTAAATTTTTAAAATTGAAATAAGTAACAATTACTTTATATAGACAAAAGTTTTAAATAATATCTATCCAACATTCCTATCAAGCAAAGTCTATATAATATGTAATATATCAATTATATAATAATTTCAAACTAATTTTACTTTACTTATAAGTATTGTTTTGTATGTGTTTAAAAGCCTAGCACGTGTGGAGATAAATTAAAAATAAATTTAGTTGGCCAACAATCATCCAAAACAAAAATAAACTCCAAAGAACCCAAAGTTTAATATATAAAATAAATTGCTAATCCACAATTAAAATCAAATGTAAAGAAAAACAATATGTAATCACAAAGAAATGCTTTTAATGAAAAGAAAATGAGAAAAAAAATGATAAGTAGTGCACTAATCACATCTAATTATGTAAAAAAAGATTAGAAAAATAAAATTATTAATTTTATATAGGGATAAAAAAATATAAATGAATTTGAGAATCTCCTGATCACATTTTCAATTATAAAATAATAGGTAATTAAGGTTGTAGGCCATGCGAAAATCCTTTCACACGAGAGTATAAAAATCATATAATCATTAATTACCTTATAATTCTTCTATGTCATTGTGAAATAATGATGAAAATGCCTATGTCTATAGCATTCTCGGCAAACTCTACACTTTCTTCGAACCACCCCTTTTCTTGATTGACCAATTTATTTATTTAGTTTTTTTTCAAATTTATAGCAGATTTCATTAATAACATGAAAAAAATTCAATCGGTACAAACCCCCAATTCATCATGCAACCAGGTTGAAAAACAAATAGACGAACTAAATAATTAGCCTCTTTATTTCCGGATTGGTTAACTGACTGAATAAAAATATTCTGAAAATTAAAAATAAAGATAATAGTTTCTCGAGCGATCCAGCCTGCATCTCCACCGAAAATAGTGGTTTCACAATTGCCCTCACATTAATTCCATGGATAGTACAATGTTCAGAGGACTCAATTGCAAAAACTGAGAGGGCCCTCGTGTTATGAACAAAAATATTTTGTGAGAGGTGAGCACATGCACTTTTCACTACTGTATCAAAAGCACCCCACCTATCTACCTGCCGGACACCATCTATAAATAATAACTCAATTAAACGAAACGAAAAAGAAGCAAATTTTTGAACAGAATCCAATATTTATTGAAAGAAAGTTAAAAACAAATGATAAAAATGTTGTATGGATGAAGAGAGAGGATGAAGATCGAGATGAAGATGGGTAGAAAGGGTGAAGAAGGAGGTGTGATGATTAGGGTTAAAGGAAGATGGGGCGGCCGACTCTCATCGAGAGAGAGGGAGAATTGATTGACCAATTTTTTAATACTCTTTTTGACATATAATTCTAAACACTCTTTAGCCTTTTCGGGTTTTTGCATCTTCAAATGCCTTAATTAATAAAATGAACTTAGGTGTGTGTAATGTACATAATTATAAAAATAAAAATAACATACAACAAACTTCTTGGTAACTTCTTCAGCCCATTTCGAATTTTGTGCAAGAATGGCAATACACGTGTATGCCCAACTGCCCATTTTGAACGAATAGTCGCATTCAATATCTTCACTGTTGTATCATTTTGTATACTATAAAATTAATGTTAATGTAGTCAGTCATAAACACAAAAGCTTCATAATCTATGAGCTAATCGTATTCATATTTTTCACATACATTTTGAAGTTGAATGAGATTTATACGATAAACATATATAAATAATTACTGTCCCACTTGGAATTTGATGCGGCATGGTGTTTTTGGTTTCTTTTCCCTAAACTTGCGATCGGAATGTGATCTAGGTCATTTTCATGCCCGGGTCTCTATATTGGGCTTACAAGTGTTTTTGGTAATCTTACGGGTGTTCTGATTGCGTGGAGCAGGTAGATTAGGTGTTCGTAAAATAGCACAAGTTCTTCGACTAAGTCCACGACCATGTCCCATGTCTCTGATTAGCATTTTCCCTGCATACTACAAAGTAATTAGAAAATATTTCCAAGTAGTTAGATATCATTCATGCAAGATACTAAATATAACAAAAAAACATAATTTCCAAGTCAGATAAATCGTCAAAATAATGAAAAACTAATAAAACAAGATCAAAAGCATTGATAAAATTCTACATACTCTCATTTCATATGATTAAACATAGAAATCTTAATTAGTATTCGTAAATACAACTCATAGAGAACTAACGACATTAAACCCATATCAAATAAAGACGCAAATAAACCCCCCCTCTAGCTCTTACGCAAACATAGGTATACATAATCGAAACTTGATGTACATGACACAAAATAACAATACAACTTACTAATTGTATAATTTATATATTTTATTGAAAGCATTTGTCATCACAAAAGACAACATAGAAAATGAACAATAACAACTATTGAAGCTCAAAAAACTCAAGCGTTTGAAGAACATATAACAGTGAGATTTAACTCTTACCAAGTTCATAAAAAATTTATAAAATATAGATGAAAAACATATTCGATTATTAGTTTACTATAGAGAGCCACGTTTATTCTCTCCTTCTCCATAATAGTTATACATATATATGTATAAACATGAATACACCGTACACATAAAAAAAATCATATGAACAACACAATTGAAACAAATTAAGACAGCCACATTCATTCTCTCTATATATCACACTCATACCTATAAATATATATATATATAAATGTATATATATGTGTAAAGAGGAACAAAAGATATACATATAAAGAACACACAAAATAAATTAAATAAGTTGGCAAATATAGGTAATTAGGATAACGTATTAATGTTATATATAGTCTATATGTGGTCTTATCTCTTTCAAATTAGTTGTTGATTAAATGTAATCCAACTAATAAATTTACAGTTTTAGGACTATATTTTTTCAAATCTAACCTAAATAATTTTTCTAATTTATTTACCCAAAAGTAAATGATTATTTAAAGAATACTTATATAGTAATTATTGAACTTTTGTAAAATGGTTTAGAGTTTCATGCAATAAGGGAAAATATAATGGGTTCGTATTAGTTTTCATTCTAGGAAAATAACGACATCATATTTACTATATACACCCTTTTTATCATCTATGCAACTCATGACCGATAATTAATTATTTAATAATGAATAGGAAAGTAGTGTGTTGGTTCAATTAAATGGCGGGTCATTGTTGTACTTCTAAGCATTGCATGTTTATTTATACGCATTTGTATACTTATTTCTTATTTAATTATTAACATATTTAAATTTTGTATAAATTAGTTGTACTTTCTATATATTTACATGTTTACTTAGATGTACTTATATACTTATTTCCTATTTTACTAACCTACTTTAATATTACACATTAATAAAATATTAATCAGATATTCATATTTATGATTAAATGAACACAAAACTAGTATATTCTCATTATTGGTTTTCTTGAGCTTTCTAGGACTTACTTACAGTTTCTCATGTTAGCTTTAATGTTGATATATCATAGAAATCCTTTAGAAAATTACTCCATTCACCACTTGATTAATAAAAAAGAGAGTCTTCTTAACTGTTAGTGGATTTTCCTTCAAAGTCTTAGTTATTACGGTATGATAACATGTATGGTTCTTTGTATCCATATTCCATAATCTTTCAAAAATCTTGAGATTCTTACAATACCGAAATCGATTTTCTTGTTTGTCTCCATGCCGACGCACATTAGCAACTTAAATTTTTTATTAGCTCTAATCTCATTAATAATAATGGCTCTCGCGCATAAAAATCTATCTGATTACAATTATTTCCCGTCATACTAGAAAATTTTGATCGCAAAATATTTTTGTGAAAGTCATCTCTAAATCACAAAATCTATAATACCACTTTCTAAGAATTTAAATGTATAATAAATTGTTGGAGATTACGGGAAAGAGTTTTTTTCTGAGTAATTCCATACAACTTACTCACACAAAACATATACATAAAACTTGCAACTGCAATGAAATAATTTGATCATTTTCTATGAATACAAAACTTAGAAGATTGTCATATTTATGCGGCTAGGTCTACATGGAATTTACAAGAATATTCGCACCTAAGTTAATATGTAATTGAATAAGTACATGATTTAATCACATATAGAAATGCAAAATTATGAACTCGAAGACTATTCTATTTTCATAAAAAAGCAAATTAAAGTGTAGCTTAGCTTGTTTTAAAACAACATACATTTATAATCTTTTAGTTAGCAAGGAGAGATTCTTTATATATTTTGCATACGAGATAAACACATTAATTCACTACAAGAAAACTGTCAATAGACATCATAGATTAGACATTGGTCACCCGTGTCACCGATGTTAAAAATATTTTTAACATCACCACTTTTAAAAGCGATGTCTTTAGCTTTTTAACATCCTACAGCTTTAAACCGAAATCTAAAAAATTATTAAAATAATTCAAAAAAATATCCCGCTTATTACCAAATTCTTCCCCGCCTTAGGTAAAAAAAAATTGGATGAAATTTTCCGCATTGAATTTTTTGGCTCTCCTAAATTCAATCGATTTTGGTCAAATTTATTATTTGGAAATGGCATGAAATTTCCTATAACTTTTAAAACTTTTGGGGCAAAAGTTGGTGGAAATTCCCCTCTATTTTTAAATTTATATTTCTACACAAATCCGTTTGTATGTATCTAATTTGGCCACATTCAATTGTATTTAGTATATTCAGAATTTTTAATAATTTATTTAAACTATTTAAATGCTAGTGAATATTTTAAAAAATATGTATACACACAATAATAACATTCATCCCAACTACAAGTTTATATGGTATAAAAATATATGTGATGAAAGAACTTTTATTTAAATTTTATGATACTTCCATGAAATTTAAATATATTTTATAAAAAAAAGTTTAAAAAATTATGAAAGAATTATCGTGTTCCAAGTCGACGGACTACATTCACTGTATTTTTTGACAAAATATTAGTGAGCTAATAATTAACTTGTTTTTGAATCTCTACATTAGAGTAGGTAGTATGATTACATGGGGTT
Source organism: Apium graveolens (assembly GCF_009905375.1). Taxonomy (NCBI): domain Eukaryota; kingdom Viridiplantae; phylum Streptophyta; class Magnoliopsida; order Apiales; family Apiaceae; genus Apium; species Apium graveolens. The sequence goes on from NW_027418689.1 coordinate 25,907, forward strand.
ATAAATTTAAATTTTAGGGTATCGATTAGGGTTTTAGTTTTTAATTTATATCTCATTTATTTTGAGTAATCTATTACGGATGTGATTATTCGAATTATTTTACAAATTCGAATTTAGGGGTTGAGATTCTTACCATAGAGTGTTCCTACTATTTAGAATAATATTAGACCATCCAACCACATGGATGTTAAAATGGTTACAAGAAAATGTTATATGCAAATTTTAACAATTTTTAATCATTAGACCTCGATTATTTTAACAAATAAGGTATCACTAACTTAACTAAATATTTCACCACACAATCTTTTTCATGGAATTTATGCTCAAATTGACCAACTTCATGATTTTAAATTTTTTATTAAAATTACAAGTTGTTAATATAATTTATTATATTTTTAATATTATAATATTTGTAAGAAAAAAGATAATTAATTACAATTTTAATTTCCTAGAAATTATAAGAAAGCATAAGAAAAATATTAATCGACACTCCTAAATTCGACCGGTTACAGTTGAATTTAGTGCCACTTCAATAGTCCCCTTGCATTAGATCTAACACACCAAATTTAACCCCTAAAACACTCATCCAACGGTTGAATTTACATTTAATAAAACCAAATTATAAGTAAAAAAAAAATGATTAAATAAAATTTTTAACCCGAAGCCCTCCTTTCACTCACGTAACCCACCCCTTCTCTTTTTCTCTCTCCCCCTCTATTTCTATTTGTGTCCCTCCCACCATCTTACTCTCCCTCCTGAAGGTAATAATTCGGTAGAGAGCTAGGTAGATAATTTTTCAAAAATTTCCATTTTCTTGATTTTAATTCGAATTAGACTTTTTACTTTAGGTTGTTTATTGATGTGTTTTGAAGTTACGAATCGATAGATCATTGAACATGAGCGTGTAAATAATTTTTTCATGATTTATGATTGACTGTGTTGCTCCATTTACATGCTTGATATGTGGTGGGGAAATTGTTTATATTAAGGTTTTTTTAGTTCGGTGAATTTTTTGTTAATGTTGTTTTTTTCTTTACAGACGTTCAATTGATTTTGGCCGGAATCGGTTAAATGCTAGTTATTTGTAAGTTTGGATATGAATATGAGATTGTTGGGTCAATTTTGAGTGTATTAAGTTGAAAAATTGGACTGAAAACTGAGCTTTTTTGGAGAAATTAAAGCTGCTGGAATATGACTGGACCTGGGTAAACTCACCGGAATCTGGAAATTTTCCAATTTCCAGCGAGAGATTTGTCTCTTAAAACTGGTGTTTGTTAATTCAACCGAAGGTGGTGGAATTTAGATTCGCATCTTTGACCATATACGGTCAATTTAATTTTAGGCAGACATTTTAAATTTATTCAAAATATTTAATACTTTGGGCGGGATTTTCAATTTTTTGGTGAAAAGTCAAATTCGACTACCTTGGTCAAATTTGGCCAGTTGAATTTAAGCGGTTTTTTTTAAATGGTTAAAATTAGCTGGTCCAATTTACTTTAAAAATGACCGACTTAGTAAACATTCCTCCCGTATTATGACCGATCCAGAAACTAAAAGATACCACCGTGTCCTGACATATTTAGGTAAATGCGAGGACTTTTGGCCGATCGTATTTACCTGTTTTTCTTATATTGATAGCTCTTCTAAATATGAGGGGTTTGTTAAAATGACGTAATATATAAGTTGATCCACATGTTAAATGACTTAATCAAGAGAAAGATGGGATCTAATAAATTCGACATCATAAACTTTGAAATTCTTGAAGAATTGCCCTCACCGATTTTCCAATTTTCAAATAGTTCTTGGCTAAATGATATTATACTTCATTTTGATGTCTCTCAACTTTGTTTCTTTCATTTTGTACTTAGTGGCGCAACAAACCATATGGTTTCTCTAACCCTCTCAGTTATCTACCTCTCTTTCACCTTTTTCAGTTGATGGAAGTGCTTTGGGCGTGGATCCTATCACGTTTTGCCTTTCCAATTAAAATTCAAATAAATTCTCTTGTATAATAAAGAAATATTTAATCTCATTACATCCTTTATTTAACAAATTCCATATATTGGCATATTAGTTCTTGTATGTTCTTGCAATGACTTGGTTTGCCAAATGTTCATGGTTGTGGTGGTTATATGTGCAAAGTTTATATGTTTTTTAATATTTTTTATTTAAATAAAAGTATTGTTGCTTGATTGTCAGGTTTATTAATTATATCATTCACAAGGATTTAATTAAGTAATTATTTTTAAAATTTTATCTTCTTACTTCTTTTCATGTTTATCGGGTTTTTAAAATATTTTTTATTTTTGTTAAAGTATTGTTCCTTGATTAGGTTATAACCGTTCCAGTCATAAGGTAGTACTAATAGCTGATAACGCTTTAAGAGGACATAAGAGAAACTGCAATAGATTAGTTATTCATTCTCTTAATTTTTGTAACTTAAATTTTAGGGAACGAGTGTACTAGTACAACGGATTAAGCATCATCTCTCCCAAGACTTTGAAGAAGGAAGACTGTGCATTATGGGTGTTAAATTATTAATATTATCAAAACAATTCCATTACTGTTGCAACTATTCTGAATTTTCAGATGTTGCCAGTAGCCGTGAACCATTTGACCTCTGTGAACAACATTATGGAAATTCCTTTAACCTCCCAAGCCAATTTAACCAGCAGCATAATTCAGAGCACAAGTTTAATAATGTCGGAGGAGCGAGGATCACTATTGCAGGTGTCTTGAGGATGAATGAGAATAAGCTCCTGATTAGCATATCCAGACGACTGGGGCACATGGCTCCACGGGCCCACATGATGAATTGAAGAGGAGAAGTTCCAAAGGTTTATCAGATGCGAATTCAGGAGCAGTTCTCTAGGCTCATCAGATGAGTAATCCAAAAGCATGAGAATCTCTTAGGTTATTAGATTTTTAAACCAAAAATGAGAACTTTATAAGGTACATTACAAAAGGACAAGTGCAAGAGGATAATTGGAATTTAAATCGAAAAGGAGAAGGTCTAGCTGTCTGTCTCTCACATGATAAATACAAAGAGAGAAGTTTTGCAATGAATAGACACAAAGAACAGAAGCAAAACCTGTAATTAAATATCAAACATGTATAAGTATCCCACAAAAAAGCAAGCCGAGCAAGATATCACAAAAAATGGCACCAAAGTATCTTTATCTTCCAACAAGGTCGGCGATTGGCAAAGCGCTTGGTTGGAAATCTAAGAATTTTCGGTTGCATTGCATATGCACATATTCCTGACAAGAAAAGAAAAAAGCTAGATGAGATTAGATGAGATTGTCAAGAAGTGTATCTTTACCGCGGTTTTTATCCTTTACAGGATTTTCCGCGTCACCAAATCCTGGTGTTATTTACTTGCTATTTTCATTACGTTATAATCCTAGTTCTTTCATTAAAAACTTATAAATATATTTTTAGCATTAACACACATAAATTTGGTAAAAACAATTGGCGCCGTCTGTGGAAAATTGCTAAGGATTTCTACACACCTACATCATGTCCACCAGTGAACCACCACGAAACTCGAAAAACACACAAGACAACGCTTCCAACAATGAGGAGATGGCTGCAACGTTGAAAAAGCTACAGTCAGAGATGGACAAATTCAGTCGATTTTGATGGAAAGAGCCACACACCAAACTGGCTAGTGGAAAGGTACTTAGTTGGTTTCGATGTCAACTAAGGTTTCTACTAAAAAACATGTGCAAGAATTAGGTACAAAGGTAAATAATCGTGAGAGTAAATTAGAAGCGCAGTTTAACAAGAATGCAGAACATGACTTGGATGATGGAAAAACCGGAAGAAGCGAACTTCAAAAAAAAACTAATCCACAACTATGTTCAAATGTAATAAACAAACAATATGTAGTCACTAATAATACTTGTAATTAAAACAAAAAGAGAAACAATAGGTTATAAGTAAATGCTTTTAATAAAAAAGGGCCAAAAAGAATATAAATGAATTATATAATCTTTTGAGCATATTTTGTGATTATAATATAATAGGTAATTAAGGTTGGAGGCCATGGAAAAATCATTTTAGAGGAGAACTTAGAAATCATATAATCATTAATTAGAATATAACTTATGATGTTATTAATTTTGTATTAAGTTTTCTTCTTTATCATTGAGAAACGATGTCCAAAATGTCTATATCTCACTTGTGTACTTTCTAAATACGTGTTTGTATTAATGTCACCTACATTAACTTAGGACCAAATATGTCAGATTGGATGAGTCTGAGTTGGAAATGACTTTTCTATCTATGATCATGGTCATTACCGATCAAAAAGGTCGTAAATAACTTTTTCATTTTCTTGAGTATTGGGCCCACCCATTTACATGGCAGCTACCTCGATGTTTAATAATGTTTGATAACCGACCAAGTTTTTGGTTACTTTTAAATCTACAATTCGCCTTTGCTTGGTCCCAGTTTTTCATACTTGGCATGTATGTGCCACATGTCACGCTTGACTACGATGTCACGGTGGTCGGTTTTAACTTTGTTTTGTTGGTCTTGTTCATGTTTATAGACAAACAAAGAAATATTTTCATCAATTATATTCGATCACAATGTAACCGACCAACTTCATAAGAAATATTGTTGAAGATGGTCATAAATAATCTATTTTGATCATTTTTGTATTACACCATTTTATTTTTTGGAAAAACACTAATATATTATTTGAGATTATATAATATAATATATATTTGCACTAAGCTGTTTTTTTTATAAATTATATAATGTGGTTGAAAAAAATTGTTGTATTTAGTACCAATTCTTTACTCGTATAAATTGTTTAACTTAATTAATTTAGAAATACATATTTCATAAAAAATAAGTAAATTAGTTTGGTATTAAGAAATAGTGTAATTTTGAAAAAAAAAGTAAGAAAAGTGAGTAAAGTGATCGTACTCATCAATATTATATATATATATATCTAGGGGCTACTCCAATAGAAACCTCCTTATAATGAAAACTAAAAACTAAACTAATTTTTTTTTTAAATCTCGTCAAAACATAGCACATATGGTATGCAAATTGATCGTTACGAGATGGAGAAAAATACAGTGAAGTCGGATTTCAAAAAAAGTTCACCGATTAACGGGAAAAATCAAATCAAAAACGGAGGGGAAAAGCTGGAATTATGTGTAGGAGGGAGCATATTAATCCTGTGTACTACATCTAGGGGGCCTTTAGATTAGATTGATATAAGGGACGAGATTAGTTTCTAGTTTTTATTTTAATTTTAGTTTCTATTTGATTATTTGTCTATATATATATATATCTATATATATATATAACTAGTGTAGTGGAAAAGATAGTGGATGTAAGTGAGTAAAAGGTAGTGGATGTAAGTGAGTAATTAATTTCTATGTAAAAAAATTTTACATTTTTGAGTAACTTTGAAAATGTATAGAATTGAGACGGAGAGAGTGGGAAATATGCACCAATTACAAAATTCAAAAATTTATCATTTGCAATTGTGTTTTTGGATTACTAAATAAAATAATAAATTTAATAAATATTTTATTTTGATATTTATCATACAACTATAAAAAACAAACAAAAAAGTTATTTCTTTGTTTTTAAACCTTACAAAGAATATGAACTAAAAAAAATAATAGAGAAATATAAAAATTACTTGATTGAAGAATATTAGGTAAAGAAATTTCTGACAAATTTCCTAGAAATTTCTAATGTTTTATATACCATTGCCTACAACAAATCTGGCCATTTCACTACAACAAATCTGGTCATTTACGACGGTTTTTTTAAACTGAAATCGTCGTAATTGAGCCATTTACGACGGAAAAAAATCGTCGTTTTTGGTCGAGTTTTTTCGTCTCAAGATAAAATTGCGTCGCAAGTTAGGAAGTAAGAGCCCACATACTGAATAAAATAATAAATCTACTTACGACGGAATTTATCGTCGTAAGATACCAGAATACGACGAACAATAACGTCGTAAGTTATGTACTTACGATAGAAAAAACGTCGGATATTACTTTACGGGACCCACTTTTAATAAGATAAAACATAATTTACGACGGAAAAAAGCGTCGTAAGTTAGAAATTTCCGACAGAAAAATCGTCGTATTTTAGAAGGTGGGGCCTACAAGCTTTAAAATGAAAATTCAAAAAAAAATTAAATATGAAAATATATACATTACGACGGAATGTTTGAACGGAATGTTTGAAGAACAACCGTCGTAAGTTTGTTTTTCCAGAATAACCAAATAATAATTTTTCAGTATCCAACCATTTTCGGCTTCCAATTTAAATTCTAAACCTAAACCTGCCAAAATTTTATACAATCGCAAACTTAAAATAAACTCTAAAACTGCCAAAAGACAATCAACATTTATTAAAACAAAATACACAATTATCATTGTATTAAGTTTTATCAATAATTCTAAATCAAACACATTACATAATTACATTCTTTACGTCTAACTTAGAAGTAACTTATATTAAGAATGCCATGCTCTTAAATTAGGCACCCAGGGAAATATCCCTGTTGTCTTAATTCAAATATAGCTGATGAACTTGTCATGCAATCGAAACCTGAAATCAGTGGCAATTGACCTGTGCACCGAAAGAACACACACTTAGAGCACGAGAAATAATAAATGACAACATTCTATTGCTAGACACAAATCTAACACAGTAGTGACAAAAATATGTCATTTGTCTTCTGTAAACTGCAGTTTATACAAATATAGAAAAAACCATAAAATTAAGTTAAAAAAAATAATAAATCTTGTATCATGACTAAATAAGTATGGAAATCATGTTCATGTATGAGAACCATTTACAATTGGGTCAATCTATCAAATACTGCAATATGCAGAGAATTAAAAACCACACAAACACAGAAACATATCTTTGGACCCTAAATGCTTACTACTGTAAAATTAAACTTTGAACTATTTAACTATATATTTCTGTCAAACTAGCCTATTACCTGACTATTTGGAAATTAAATACACATTTCGAAAGCACTTCAGTTCTCACCAAGTTGGTACAAGCAGGGTACCATTACTGTAAACATTTGATTTAGAGCAAGTGAACTTATAATAAATCATTGACATGCAGTGTACAAAGTGAATATACTAATTGACTCAACTACTTGACTAAAAAAGCAGGAAATATATTTAGCACATGAAACTTCATACATAAACAAATTTAGGAAAATACCTGAAGAGCCAATATTTTATCTAAATTTGAAGAATCCACACCATGCAACTGGGAAATTTGACTGTTTGACTTGCAATGAGATGCAAGAATCTCCAAAACAACTTTAATTTTTGAAGAAATATAGTCACTCTGCAAAATTGACGACTTTTCAGGTTGAGATTAACTAGAAGGTTTATCAACTTGGTTATTAGATAGATACCTTCTTAGGGTAGCTTTGGAGAACACAAGATCAGGAGCAAGTTGCTAACATGTTCGCACATTATGACAATTGCATCTTTAGGTGGATGAACTATGTCTAATCTGGCTTATTTTAGTAACATCGTTATTTATGACATCTTGGTCATTATGTATTAAAAAATGTAAGATCATTTTCTTTTACATGTACACTCAGTATATATTGAACACAACACATGGGGCAATATTATATACATATATTAACTAAAGATACTACAACTAGAATAGATAATACAAGTTAATGATCACAATCAATTATAAAATAATAAGTTCCTATAACAAAATAAAAACTATCTACTTAGTAAAAAAGAAAAAAAACAACTTACAGGAAACTAAACATTCCAGGGATATTGAGATTAAATTTACCATTTCTTGTTATCAAGAACTGTTCATCAACAGGCAAATATGACTTCCTCTTGCTTGGTTCACCAGATTTCCTGCCAATCAATAGAACAAGTTTTTTTAAGAACTTTCCACCTAAACCAAGCAAAACGAACAGATAAAAAGCAATACATTTTTACCATATCCTTCACTACAACCCTATTAATCAATAGATGTACGGACTATACAGTCACATATACTGCTATAGCATATGCAATAGAGACACTGTCATTATCCCATCAAAATTCAATCCGCAATATCAATAACTAACAAGTCTGACTAAGAAAATCCGATCTGGAACTATACAGTTAATTGATTAGAAGAACAAAGTTTTTTTATGTAGCCATTCTTACATTGCTAATATATCGAATTCGAATGTCATCAATTTATTTGGATCTAATTCATTCTGGTTCACTGAATTATATAACAAATTAATTGTCTACTGGTTCAGTGTCAGTGTTTTTGGGGTTTCTGCCAACTCAATGCAGTGTTCTTATGGTCAAAGGGGAAATAGTGTACCAACTATTCTACTTACGATGAAAAAGCGTTTGTATTCAGGAGGAGGCCTTCAGGTACAATCTTCCCAAAATAAACTGATCTATAGTTGGTTTGATTATGATATGATTTTGAACGGTGTATAACATGTGATTTGCTCGAAGGCAGAAAAAAATTTTCGGATTAATGCAGAGAATACAGAAGAGGAAAGTGTTAGAAACCATTTGAACAGAGGTGTAGTAGCGCGTGGTATTGATGTACATTGTCTGGCAGGCTTAATTAAAGTATTCAGCACATTATGTTAATATCCAGTTGGCCATGATATAAGTCTCTAGTTCAGTATCGAAATATTACACATATTGTTTCTAATGTTAGGCATCCGTCCTTGACCTGATTCGTGTAAACTGTCATCAGCCAGTGAATACAGCACTTGTGTGAGATAGGAAGACTAGATGCTAGTCAGTGATGAGTTTGATTCATGGAAAAGAACTCTTGATTTAATGCTCAGTATGTCGCTAAGTTGTGAGCCTATTTTAATTATTGAGGTAGGATCCACGTAGAGAATCAATTTATAAGCGGCATAGTGCTCAGTGCATACATGCTGTTCAAGACAAACTCAATAATTCTAATGTGAAAGTATATTATCTATACTGCATATCTATGTTGTTGCGATTTAGCCATAATAAGGAAATGGTATACTGTATATATATTGTCACCTGGTTGACTACGAAAGTAACCATTTTGGTCTAGTTCGGTCTCTGTGAGTGTGTAATATAACAGGGGAAATGGTAAATCTTTCAATTGATCACCAGAGGATAGATCAAAACAGAATCACAGGTTCCTGCATCGAATATAGTTTACTATTTTACTTCTTTTAACCCAGAAAGCACTACAAGTCTACAACTTTATAGCTGATATATACCTTGATCAGATTTCTGATTCTGAACAGGTTTGCTTATAGGCTCAGCAATATCCCTTTTTATTTTCACCTTGCATGTAAGAAGAGCATCTATAGTCTGTATTCCATCTGCTACACAGCTATCAACAAACAAAAAACCAAAAGCATAAACTTTCAAGAAATGCAATGCATGAATCCAATATTATGCTAGAAAAGATAAACGTCACCAACCTTAGAGCTGACACTGCTCTTGGAACGCCACAGTACTCTTTGAAACTGTGGAGTACCTTAGATTGTGACAAGTAAAGCCCTGCGTCAAGGCCAGGTACATAAAGCATAACAACTTTGCGAATCAGGGGTTTGTTCTGCATATCGGAAGACAACTCAGTATTACACACACCAAAAATATTGAATATGATATGCAAGTGCCAATCTGGAAAAAAAATATCCTTCTTAAACAAAGAAATTGTAATATTGAACTATATTAGCTGATTTGTTATTTATTGATATTTTCCCACAAGACTGTTCTTCACAATTCAAATTATTTTGTATTCTCTAAGCAACACAAACAAAAACAAATAAATACAAATCTACCAGATAAATCACTACAAGAAAATCAGTAGCTAATTATAGTACAATTTACAAAATCCACCCAAATATATATACAAAGAGAGGGAAAGAGAGGGGGAAGGAGAGAGGGAGAGAGAGATATATGAGCATAGAGAGAGGGGAGAGAGATATGCATACCAGGAAGAGAGAGAGAGAGAGAGAGAGAGAAAGAGAGAGAGAGACGCCTTCCTTGAATCCAAAAATAAGCCCCAAAGCCCTAGTTTTGAAGACGGACTAAAACCCCAAATTGAAGTCAAATTTAAATCCTAAACAAAACCATAACTAAAGCCCCAGTGAAAGAAGCATACGAATCAACCAAAGGAGGCTAGAAATAAAGTAAACATTTATGTATATATAGATTTTGCATAACCAGGAGAGGAGGGAGGGAGAAAGAGAGGGGAAGAGTGAAGGGGAGAGAGAGAAGCAAGAAAGAGAAAATGAAAATAAATTCAGATCTGAAGCAATTAGATTATTACACTGTCCTGTTTCTCAAAAGGCGTGGTGTTTTATTTTGGAAAAATCAGAAATAAAGGTCCATTTGCCCGGTTAATTTTCACTTATGTTTCAATAAATTTTTTATTAAAATTTAAGTAGATTAAATATTGATAATTATTTTAAATATAAATAAATATATTTGGCTTTAATTTGGCTTGTCATTTTAACAGTCAAACTCGAGTTTGACTGTTACAACTAACTACTGTTTACTTTTGAATTTGTGTTTCGATTATTTTAAAAATATTTCTCAACAATCCAACCGTATGGATGTCAATAGATATATATATTAGTGATATAACCAAAATTTCATATCAAAATAATTTTATTTGGTTTGACATTTTAACAGTCAAACATGATTTTGACTAATACATCTGATTAGTGTTTACTTTTGAATTTGTGTAACATTTATTTTAAAATAATTTTTCAATGATTCAACCATATGGATGTCAATATATATATATATATATATTAGTGATATAACCAAAATTTCATATCAAAATAATTTTATTTGGTTTGACCTTTTAACAGTCAAGCATTAGTTTGACTAGTACAGCTAACTAGTGTTGAATCTTGAATTAAGATTTTGATTATTTTAAAAATATTTTTCAACGATCCAACGGTATGGATGTCAATAGATAAATATATTAGTGATATAACCAAAATTGCATATCAAAATAATTTTATTTGGTTTGACATTTTAACAGTCAAGTATCAGTTCGACTAATACAACTAACTAGTGTTGAATCCTCAATTAGTGTTACGATTATTTTAAAAATATTTTTCAATAATCCAACCGTATGGATGTCAATAGATAAATATATTAGTGATATAACCAAAATTTTATATCAAAATAATTTTATTTGGTTTGCCATTTTAACAGTCAAGCATCAGTTCGACTAGTACAGCTAACTAGTGTTGAATCCTGAATTAGTGTTACGATTATTTTAAAAATATTTTTCAATAATCCAACCATATGGATGTCAATAGATATATATATTAGTGATGTACCCAAAATTTCATATCAAAATAATTTTATTTGGTTTGACATTTTAACAGTCAAGCATCAGTTTGACTAGTACAACTAACTAGTGTTGAATCCTGAATTAGTGTTACGATTATTTTAAAAATATTTTTCAATAATCCAACCATATAGATGTCAATAGATAAATATATTAGTGATATAACCAAAATTTTATATCAAAATAATTTTATTTGGTTTGAAAATATTTTTCAATAATCCAACCGTATGGATGTCAATAGATATATATATTAGTGATGTACCCAAAATTTCATATCAAAATAATTTTATTTGGTTTGACATTTTAACAGTAAGCATCAGTTTGACTAGTACAGCTAACTAGTGTTGAATCTTGAATTAATGTTTCGATTATTTCAAAAATATTTTTCAACGATCCAACCGTATGGATGTAAAGAGATATATATATATATATATTATTGATATAACAATATGTAGTCACTAATAATACTTGTAATTAAAAGAAAAAGAGAAACAATAGGTCATAAATAAATGCTTTTAATAAAAAAGGGCCAAAAACAATATAAATGAATTTTATAATCTTTTGAGCATATTTTGTGATTATAATATAATAGGTAATTAAGATTGGAGGCCATGGAAAAATCATTTTAGAGGAGAACTTAGAAATCATATAATCATTAATTAGAATATAACTTATGATGTCTATATCTCACTTGTGTACTTTCTAAATACCTGTTTGTATTAATTTCACCTATATTAACTTACGACCAAATATGTCACATTGGATGAGTCTGAGTCGGAAATGACTTTTCGATCTATGATAATGGTCATTACGGATCAAAAAGGTAATAAATAACTTTTTCATTTTCTTGAGTATGGGTCCCACCCACATTTACGTGGCAGCAACGTGAATGTTTAATAAAGTTTGATAACCGACCAAGTTTTTGATTACTTTTAAATCTACAATTCACCTTTGCTTGGTCCCGGTTTTTCCTACTTGGCATGTATGTGCCACATGTCACGGTTGACTAGGATGTCACGGTGGTCCGTGTCAACTTTGGTTTGTTGGTCTTTTTCATGTTTATAGACAAACAAAGAAATATTTTCATCAATTATATCCGATCACAATGTAACCGACCAACTTCATAAGAAATATTGTTGAAAATGGTCATAAATAGTCTATTTTGATCATTTTTGTATTACACCATTTTATTTTTTGGAAAAACACTAATATATTATTTGAAATTATATAATATAATATATTTGCACTAAGATGTTTTTTTATAAATTACATAATGTGGTTGAAAAAAAATTGTTGTATTTAGTACCAATTCTTTACTCCTATAAATTGTTTAACTTAATTAATTTAGAAATACATATTTCATAAAAAATAAGTAAATTAGCTTTAAAAGTTCAAATTTGAATGATTCATGTAGAACTTTTAAATATTACTCTCTCGGTCCCTTTGAAATATATACAAATGGTTTGGTATTAAGAAATAGTGTAATTTTGAAGAAAAAAAGTAAGAAAATTGAGTAAAGTGATGGTACTCATCAATATTATTTATATATATATATATATATATATATATGGGGCTACTCTAATATAAACCTCCTTATAATGAAAACTAAAAACTAAAATAATTTTTTTGTTAAATCACGTCAAAACATGGCACATATGGAGAAAAATACAGTGAAGTCGGATTTCAAAAAAAGTTCACCGATTAACGGGAAAAATTAAATAAAAAACGGAGGGGAAAAACTAGAATTATGTGTAGGAGGGAGCATATATATCGTGTGTACTACATCTAGGGGGCCCTTGGATTAGATTGATCTAAGGGCTGATATTAGTTTCTAGTTTTTATTTTAATTTTAGTATCTATTTGATTATTTGTATATATATATATATAACTAGTGAGTAGTTAATTTCTATATAACAAAATTTTATAATTCTGAGTCACTTTGAAAATTTATAGAATTGAGACGGAGAGAGTGGGAAATATGCACCAATTACAAAATTCAAAAATTTATCATTTGCAATTGTGTTTTTGGATTACTAAATAAAATAATAAATTTAATAAATATTTTATTTTGATATTTATCATACAACTATAAAAAACAAACAAAAAAGTTATTTCTTTGTTTTTAAACCTTACAAAGAATATGAACTAAAAAAAATAATAGAGAAATATAAAAATTACTTGATTGAAGAATATTAGGTAAAGAAATTTCTGACAAATTTCCTAGAAATTTCTAATGTTTTATATACCATTGTCTACAACAAATCTGGCCATTTCACTACAATAAATCTGGCAATTTACGACGGTTTTTTTGAACTGAAATCGTCGTAAGCCATTTATGACGGAAAAAAATCGTCATTTTTGGTCGAGTAGTAAGTTCGTTTTTTCGTCTCAAGATAAAATTGCGTCGCAAGTTAGGAAGTAGGAGCCCACATACTGAATAAAATAATAAATCTACTTACGACGGAATTTATCGTCGTAAGATACCAGAATACGACGAACAATAACGTCGTAAGTTATGTACTTACGACAGAAAAAACGTCGGATATTACTTTACGGGACCCACTTTTAATAAGATAAAACATAATTTACGACGGAAAAAAGCATCGTAAGTTAGAAATTTCCGACAGAAAAATCATCCTATTTTAGAAGGTGGGGCCTACAAGCTTGAAAATGAAAATTCAAAAAAAAATTAAATATGAAAATATATACATTACGACGGAATGTTTGAACGGAATGTTTGAAGAACAACCGTCGTAAGTTTGTTTTTCCAGAATAACCAAATACTAATTTTTCAGTATCCAACCATTTTCGGCTTCCAATTTAAATTCTAAACCTAAACCTGCCAAAATTTTATACAATCGCAAACTCAAATTAAACTCTAAAACTGCCAAAAGACAATCAACATTTATTAAAACAAAATACACAATTATCATTGTATTAAGTTTTATCAATAATTCTAAATCAAACACATTACATAATTATATTCTTTACGTCTAACTTAGAAGTAACTTATATTATGAATGCCATGCTCTTAAATTAGGCGCCTAGGGAAATATCCCTGTTGTCTTAATTCAAATATAGCTGATGAACTTGTCATGAAATCGAAACCTGGAATCAGTGGCAATTGACCTGTGCACCGAAAGAACACACACTTAGAGCACGAGAAATAATAAACGACAACATTCTATTGCTAGACACAAATCTAACACAGTAGTGATAAAAATATGTCATTTGTCTTCAGCAAACTGCAATTTATACAAATATAGAAAAAACCATAAAGTTAAGTTAAAAAAAAATAATAAATCTTGTATCATGACTAAATAAGTATGAAAATCATGTTCATGTATGAGAACCATTTATAATTGGGTCAATCTATCAAATACTGCAATATGCAGAGAATTAAAAATCACACAAACACAGAAACATATCTTTGGACCCTAAATGCTTACTACTGTAAAATTAAACTTTGAACTATTTAACTATATATTCCTGTCAAACTAGCCTATTACCTGACTATTTGGAAATTAAATACACATTTCGAAAGCACTTCAGTTCTCACCAAGTTGGTACAAGCAGGGTACCATTATTGTAAACATTTGATTTAGAGCAAGTGAACTTATAATAAATCATTGACATGCAGTGTACAAAGAGAATATACTAATTGACTCAACTACTTGACTAAAAAAGCAGGACATATATTTAGCACAGGAAACTTCATACATAAACAAATTTAGGAAAATACCTGAAGAGCCAATATTTTATCTAAATTTGAAGAATCCACACCATGCAACTGGGAAATTTGACTGTTTGACTTGCAATGAGATGCAAGAATCTCTAAAACAGCTTTAATTTTTGAAGAAATATAGTCACTCTGCAAAATTGACGACTTTTCAGGTTGAGATTAACTAGAAGGTTTATCAACTTGGTTATTAGATAGATACCTTCTTAGGGTAGCTTTGGAGAACACAAGATCAGGAGCAAGTTGCTAACATGTTCGCACATTGTGACAATTGCATCTTTAGGTGGATGAACTCTGTCTAATGTGGCTTATTTTAGTAACATCGTTATTTATGACATCTTGGTCATTATGTATTAAAAAATGTAAGATCATTTTCTTTTACATGTACACTCAGTATATATTGAACACAACACATGGGGCAATATTATATACATATATTAACTAAAGATACTACAAGTAGAATAGATAATACAAGTTAATGATCACAATCAATTATAAAATAATAAGTTCCTATAACAAAATAAAAACTATCTACTTAGTAAAAAAGAAAAAAAACAACTTACAGGAAACTAAACATTCGAGGGATATTGAGATTAAATTTACCATTTCTTGTTATCAAGAACTGTTCATCAACAGGCAAGTATGACTTCCTCTTGCTTGGTTCACCAGATTTCCTGCCAATCAATAGAACAAGTTTTTTTAAGAACTTTCCACCTAAACCAAGCAAAACGAACAGATAAAAAGCAATACATTTTTACCATATCCTTCACTACAACCCTATTAATCAATAGATGTACGGACTATACAGTCACATATACTGCTATAGCATATGCAATAGAGACACTGTCATTATCCCATCAAAATTCAATCCGCAATATCAATAACTAACAAGTCTGACTAAGAAAATCCGATCTGGAACTATACAGTTAATTGATTAGAAGAACAAAGTTTTTTTATGTAGCCATTCTTACATTGTTAATATATCGAATTCGAATGTCATCAATTTATTTGGATCTAATTCATTCTGGTTCACTGAATTATATAACAAATTAATTGTCTACTGGTTCAGTGTCAGTGTTTTTGGGGTTTCTGCCAACTCAATGCAGTGTTCTTATGGTCAAAGGGGAAATAGTGTACCAACTATTCTACTTACGATGAAAAAGCGTTTGTATTCAGGAGGAGGCCTTCAGGTACAATCTTCCCAAAATAAACTGATCTATAGTTGGTTTGATTATGATATGATTTTGAACGGTGTATAACATGTGATTTGCTCGAAGGCAGAAAAAAATTTCCGGATTAATGTAGAGAATACAGAAGAGGAAAGTGTTAGAAACCATCTGAACAGAGGTGTAGTAGCGCGTGGTATTGATGTACATTGTCTGGCAGGCTTAATTAAAGTATTCAGCACATTATGTTAATATCCAGTTGGCCATGATATAAGTCTCTAGTTCAGTATCGAAATATTACACATATTGTTTCTAATGTTAGGCATCCGTCCTTGACCTGATTCGTCTAAACTGTCATCAGCCAGTGAATACAGCACTTGTGTGAGATAGGAAGACTAGATGTTAGTCAGTGTTGAGTTTGATTCATGGAAAAGAACTCTTGATTTAATGCTCAGTATGTCGCTAAGTTGTGAGCCTATTTTAATTATTGAGGTAGGATCCACGTAGAGAATCAATTTATAAGCGGCATAGTGCTCAGTGCATACATCCTGTTCAAGACAAACTTAATAATTCTAATGTGAAAGTATATTATCTATACTGCATATCTATGTTGTTGCGATTTAGCCATAATAAGGAAATGGTATACTGTATATATATTGTCACCTGGTTGACTATGAAAGTAACCATTTTGGTCTAGTTCGGTCTCTGTGAGTGTGTAATATAACAGGGGAAATGGTAAATCTTTCAAGTGATCACCAGAGGATAGATCAAAACAGAATCACAGGTTCCTGCATCGAATATAGTTTACTATTTTACTTCTTTTAACCCAGAAAGCACTACAAGTCTACAACTTTATAGCAGATATATACCTTGATCAGATTTCTGATTCTGAACAGGTTTGCTTATAGGCTCAGCAATATCCCTTTTTATTTTCACCTTGCATGTAAGAAGAGCATCTATAGTCTGTATTCCATCTGCTACACAGCTATCAACAAACAAAAAACCAAAAGCATAAACTTTCAAGAAATGCAATGCATGAATCCAATATTATGCTAGAAAAGATAAACGTCACCAACCTTAGAGCTGACACTGCTCTTGGAATGCCACAGTACTCTTTGAAACTGTGGAGTACCTTAGATTGTGACAAGTAAAGACCTGCGTCAAGGCCAGGTACATAAAGCATAACAACTTTGTGAATCAGGGGTTTGTTCTGCATATCGGAAGACAACTCAGCATTACACACACCAAAAATATTGAATATGATATGCAAGTGCCAATCTGGAAAAAAAAAATCCTTCTTAAACAAAGAAATGGTAATATTAAACTATATTAGCTGATTTGTTGTTTATTGATATTTTCCCACAAGACTGTTCTTCACAATTCAAATTATTTTGTATTCTCTAAGCAACACAAACAAAAACAAATAAATACAAATCTACCAGATAAATCACTACAAGAAAATCAGTAGCTAATTACAGTACAATTTACAAAATCCGCGCAAATATATATACAAAGAGAGGGAAAGAGAGGGGGAAGGAGAGAGGGAGAGAGAGATATATGAGCATAGAGAGAGGGGAGAGAGATATGCATACCAGGAAGAGAGAGAGAGAGAGAAAGAGAGAGAGAGACGCCTTCCTTGAATCCAAAAATAAGCCCCAAAGCCCTAGTTTTGAAGACGGACTAAAACCCCAAATTGAAGTCGAATTTAAACCCTAAACGAAACCATAACTAAAGCCCCAGTGAAAGAAGCATACGAATCAACCAAAGGAGGCTAGAAATAAAGTAAACATTTATGTATGTATAGATTTTGCATAACCATGAGAGGAGGGAGGGAGAAAGAGAGGGGAAGAGTGAAGGGGAGAGAGAGAAGCAAGAAAGAGAAAATGAAAATAAATTCAGATCTGAAGCAATTAGATTATTACACTGTCCTGTTTCTCAAAAGGCGTGGTGTTTTATTTTGGAAAAATCAGAAATAAAGGTCCATTTGCCCCTTTAATTTTCACTTATGTTTCAATAAATTTTTTATTAAAATTTAAGTAGATTAAATATTGATAATTATTTTAAATATAAATAAATATATTTGGCTTTAATTTGGCTTGTCATTTTAACAGTCAAACTCGAGTTTGACTAGTACAACTAACTACTGTTTACTTCTGAATTTGTGTTTCGATTATTTTAAAAATATTTCTCAACAATCCAACCGTATGGATGTCAATAAATATATATATTAGTGATATAACCAAAATTTCATATCAAAATAATTTTATTTGGTTTGACATTTTAACAGTCAAACATGATTTTGACTAATACATCTAATTAGTGTTTACTTTTGAATTTGTGTTATATTTATTTTAAAAATATTTTTCAACGATCCAACAATATGGATGTCAATATATATATATATATTAGTGATATAACCAAAATTTCATATCAAAATAATTTTATTTGGTTTGACCTTTTAACAGTCAAGCATCAGTTTGACTAGTACAGCTAACTAGTGTTGAATCTTGAATTAAGGTTTCGATTATTTTAAAAATATTTTTCAACGATCCAATGGTATGGATGTCAATAGATAAATATATTAGTGATATAACCAAAATTGCATATCAAAATAATTTTATTTGGTTTGACATTTTAACAGTCAAGTATCAGTTCGACTAGTACAACTAACTAGTGTTGAATCCTCAATTAGTGTTACGATTATTTTAAAAATATTTTTCAATAATCCAACCGTATGGATGTCAATAGATAAATATATTAGTGATATAACCAAAATTTTATATCAAAATAATTTTATTTGGTTTGCCATTTTAACAGTCAAGCATCAGTTCGACTAGTACAGCTAACTAGTGTTGAATCCTGAATTAGTGTTACGATTATTTTAAAAATAATTTTCAATAATCCAACCGTATGGATGTCAATAGATATATATATTAGTGATGTACCCAAAATTTCATATCAAAATAATTTTATTTGGTTTGACATTTTAGCAGTCAAGCATCAGTTTGACTAGTACAATTAACTAGTGTTGAATCCTGAATTAGTGTTATGATTATTTTAAAAATATTTTTCAATAATCCAACCGTATAGATGTCAATAGATAAATATATTAGTGATATAACCAAAATTTTATATCAAAATAATTTTATTTGGTTTGCCATTTTAACAGTCAAGCATCAGTTCGACTAGTACAGCTAACTAGTGTTGAATCCTGAATTAGTGTTACGATTATTTTAAAAATATTTTTCAATAATCCAACCGTATGGATGTCAATAGATATATATATTAGTGATGTACCCAAAATTTCATATCAAAATAATTTTATTTGGTTTGACATTTTAACAGTCAAGCATCAGTTTGACTAGTACAGCTAACTAGTGTTGAATCTTGAATTAGTGTTTCGATTATTTTAAAAATATTTTTCAACGATCCAACCTTATGGATGTCAATAGATATATATATTAGTGATATAACAATATGTAGTCACTAATAATACTTGTAATTAAAAGAAAAAGGGATACAATAGGTCATAAATAAATGCTTTTAATAAAAAAGGGCCAAAAACAATATAAATGAATTTTATAATCTTTTGAGCATATTTTGTGATTATAATATAATAGGTAATTAAGGTTGGAGGCCATGGAAAAATCATTTTAGAGGAGAACTTAGAAATCATATAATCATTAATTAGAATATAATTTATGATGTCTATATCTCACTTGTGTACTTTCTAAATACCTGTTTGTATTAATTTCACCTATATTAACTTACGACCAAATATGTCACATTGGATGAGTCTGAGTCGGAAATGACTTTTCGATCTATGATAATGGTCATTACGGATCAAAAAGGTAATAAATAACTTTTTCATTTTCTTGAGTATTGGTCCCACCCATTTACATGGCAGCAACGTGAATGTTTAATAAAGTTTGATAACCGACCAAGTTTTTGGTTACTTTTAAATCTACAATTCACCTTTGCTTGGTCCCGGTTTTTCCTACTTGGCATGTATGTGCCACATGTCACGCTTGACTAGAATGTCACGGTGGTCCGTGTCAACTTTGGTTTGTTGGTCTTTTTCATGTTTATAGACAAACAAAGAAATATTTTCATCAATTATATCCGATCACAATGTAACCGACCAACTTCATAAGAAATATTGTTGAAAATGGTCATAAATAGTCTATTTTGATCATTTTTGTATTACACCATTTTATTTTTTGGAAAAACACTAATATATTATTTGAAATTATATAATATAATATATTTGCACTAAGATGTTTTTTTATAAATTACATAATGTGGTTGAAAAAAAATTGTTGTATTTAGTACCAATTCTTTACTCCTATAAATTGTTTAACTTAATTAATTTAAAAATACATATTTCATAAAAAATAAGTAAATTAGTTTTAAAAGTTCAAATTTGAATGATTCATGTAGAACTTTTAAATATTACTCTCTCGGTCCCTTTGAAATATATACAAATGGTTTGGTATTAAGAAATAGTGTAATTTTGAAGAAAAAAAGTAAGAAAATTGAGTAAAGTGATGGTACTCATCAATATTATATATATATAGGGGGCTACTCTAATACAAACCTCCTTATAATGAAAACTAAAAACTAAAATAATTTTTTTGTTAAATCACGTCAAAACATGGCACATATGGAGAAAAATACAGTGAAGTCGGATTTCAAAAAAAGTTCACCGATTAACGGAAAAAATTAAATAAAAAACGGAGGGGAAAAACTAGAATTATGTGTAGGAGGGAGCATATATATCGTGTGTACTACATCTAGGGGGCCCTTGGATTAGATTGATTTAAGGGCTGATATTAGTTTCTAGTTTTTATTTTAATTTTAGTTTCTATTTGATTATTTGTATATATATATATATATAACTAGTGAGTAGTTAATTTCTATATAACAAAATTTTACAATTCTGAGTCACTTTGAAATTGTATAGAATTGAGACTGAGAGAGTGGGAAATATGCACGGATTACAAAATTCAATAATTTATCATTTGTAATTGTGTTTTTGGATTACTAAATAAAATAATAAATTTAATAAATATTTTATTTTGATATTTATCATACAACTATAAAAAACAAACAAAAAAGTAATTTTTTGTTTTTAAACCTTACAAAGAATATGAACTAAAAAAAATAATAGACAAATAGAAAAATTACTTGATTGAAGAATATTAGTAAAGAAATTTCTAAGAAATTTCCTACAAATTTCTAATGTTTTATACACCAGCCCCTATATAAACTTAAGGGTGTTGCACATACTCCATAATCCGTAATTCCTTGACGGCCGCCCCAATCTTACCATATTCCACAACTTCAAAATTTAGTATATGACCAACCAATTGAGCTGCAAAGATGGTGAGGAGAGCGGATCAGGGGAAGACATCAGGGTCTTTGTGCTAAAGGTACAACTAATTTCTAATAAATAAGATTTTGATTTGCTTTGTATTATAGGTTGACACTTTTAATCCTTAAATTTTTTCATATGTGTAACTTTATCAGGGATTGTTCATTATACATCAAAGATCTGGGGAGGTATACATACTAATTCCCTTTTTGATTCTTTTATATTGATTTTTATTTATTTTTATTAAAATAGTGTAATGTTTTGCACAGGAGGTGATAGGAAAGGTCACCCTATCACAGTTGCGGCTAAAGGGAGTTCTGCATAATCTTGCCCCAAAACTCGAAAAAGTGCGGCAGCCATCACAGTTGACCCCACTGTAGCAGCACAATATATCCGTCTGTTTTGCCCCTTCTTCCCATAAACCATGTCTCGTATTAGGTCATCTGATTCGAATGAGGGTGTCATCTGATTGTCCAAGGAGGTCGTAGTCATCCTCTTTGTCACTGTCCTTGTTGTACTAATTTTTTTATTATCTATTATCTTTTAAATTCAAGCAATGTAATCGTAGTAACCGGTTTGGAAATAATAGATAAATTAGTATCATGTTAATTATTATTAATCAAATATTGTTAAATTTGTGAGGATCTATAAGCAGATATCTTAAATTGATAATATTAGTTATCTCTTGTATACATTACTCAAAACTATAACAAAGAAGAGTTTATTTCATTTACTTTTATATAAATTATATAGCCATAACATCTTTTTATTGATTATTAACTATAAATTAAATTTTTAAAATTGAAATAAGTAACAATTACTTTATATAGACAAAAGTTTTAAATAATATCTATCCAACATTCCTATCAAGCAAAGTCTATATAATATGTAATATATCAATTGTATAATAATTTCAAACTAATTTTACTTTACTTATAAGTATTGTTTTGTATGTGTTTAAAAGCCTAGCACGTGTGGAGATAAATTTAAAATAAATTTAGTTGGCCAACAATCATCCAAAACAAAAATAAACTGCAAAAAACCCAAAATTTAATATATAAAATAAATTTCTAATCCACAATTAAATTCAAATGTAAACAAAAACAATATGTAATCACAAAGAAATGCTTTTAATTAAAAGAAAATGAGAAAAAAAATGATAAGTAGTGCACCAATAACATCTAATTATGTAAAAAAAGATTAGAAAAATAAAATTATTAATATTATATAGGGATATAAAAATATAAATGAATTTGAGGATCTCTTGAACACATTTTCAATTATAATATAATAGGTAATTAAGGTTGTAGGCCATGCGAAAATCCTTTCACACGAGAGTATAAAAATCATATAATCATTAATTAGCTTATAATTCTTCTATGTCATTGTGAAATAATGATGAAAATGCCTATGTCTATAGCATTCTTGGAAAACTCTACACTTTCTTCGAACCACCCCTTTTCTTGATTGACCAATTTATTTATTTATTTTTTTCCAAATTTATAGCAGATTTCATTAAAAACATGAAAAAAATTCAATCGGTACAAACCCCCAATTCATCATGCAACCAGGTTGAAAAACAAATAGACGAACTAAATAATTAGCCTCTTTGTTTTCGGATTGCTTAACTGACTGAATACAAATATTATGAAAATTAAAAATAAAGATAATGGTTTCTCGAGTGATCCAGCCTGCATCTCCACCGAAAACAGTAGTTTCACAATTGCCCTCACATTAATTCCATGGATCGTACAATGTTCGGAGGACTCAATTGCAAAAACTGAGAGGGCCCTCGTGTTATGAACAAAAATATTTTGTGAGAGGTGAGCACATGCGCTTTTCACTACCGTATCAAAAGCACCCCAACTATCTACCTGCCGGACACCATCTATTTTTGAACATAATCCAATATTTATTGAAAGGAAGTTAAAAACAAATGATAAAAATGTTGTATGGATGCAGAGAGAGGATGAAGATAGAGATGAAGATGGGTTGAAGGGTGAAGATGGGTAGAAGGGTGAAGATGGGGCGGCCGACTCTCATCGAGAGAGAGGGAGAACTGATTGACCAATTTTTTAATACTATTTTTGACATATAATTCTAAACACTCTTTAGCCTTTCCGGGTTTTTGCATCTTCAAATGCCTTAATTAATAGAAAGAACTTAGGTGTGTGTAATGTACATAATTATAAAAATAAAAATAACATACAACAAACTTCTTGGTAACTTCTTCAGCCTATTTCGAATTTTGTGCAAGAATGGCAATACACGTGTATGCCCAACTTCCCATTTTGAACGAATAGTCGCGTTCAATATCTTCACTGTTGTATCATTGTGTATACTTTAAAATTAATTTTAATGTAGTCAGTCATAAACACAAAAGCTTCATAATCTATGAGCTAATCTTATTCATATTTTTCACATACATTTTGAAGTTGAATGAGATTTATACGATAAACATATATAAATAATTACTGTCCCACTTGGAATTTGATGCGGCATGGTGTTCTTGGGTTATTTTCCCTAAACTTGCGATCGGAATATGATCTAGGTCATTTCCATGCCCGGGTCTCTATATTGGTCTTACAAGTGTTTTTGGTAATCTTACGGGTGTTCTGATTGCGTGGAGAAGGTAGACTAGGTGTTCGTAAAATAACACAAGTTCTTCGACTAAGTCCACGACCACATCCCATGTCTCTAATTAGCATTTTCCCTGCATACTACAAAGTAATTAGAAAATATTTCCAAGTAATTAGATATCATTCATGCAAGATACTAAATATAACAAAAAAAACATAATTTCCAAGTCAGATAAATCGTCAAAATAATGAAAAACTAATAAAACAAGATCAAAAGCATTGATAAAATTCTACATACTCTCATTTCATATCATACGATTAAACTTAGAAATCTTAATTCGTATTCGTAAATACAACTAATAGAGAACTAACAACATTAAAACCATATCAAATAAAGACGCAAATAAACCCCCCTCTAGCTCTTACGCAAACATAGGTATACATAATCGAAACTTGATGTACATGACACAAAATAACAATACAACTTACTAATTGTATAATTTACATATTTTATTCATATTAAATCATAAAAAATGAACAATAACAACTAATGAAGCTCAAAAAACTAAAGTCTTTGAAGAACATATAACAGTGAGATTTAACTCTTACCAAGTTCATAAAAAATTTATAAAATATAGATGAAAAATACATTCGGTTATTAGTTTACTATAGAGAGCCACGTTTATTCTCTCCTTCTCCATCATACTTATACATATATATGTATAAACATGAATACACTGTACACATAAAAAAATCATATGAACAACACAATTGAAACAAATTAAGACAGTCACATTCATTCTCTCTATATATCACACTCATACCTATAAATATATATATATATAAATAAAAATGCATATATATGTATAAAGAGGAACAAAAGATATACATATAAAGAACACACAAAATAAATTACAAAAGATATACATATAAAGAACACACAAAATAAATTAAATAAGTTAGCAAATATAGGTAATTAGGATAATGCATTAATGTTATATATAGTCTATATGTGGTCTTATCTCTTTCAAATTAGTTGTTGATTAAATGTAATCCAACTAATAAATTTACAGTTTTAGGATAATATTTTTTCAAATCTAACCTAAATAATTGTTCTAATTTATTTACCCAAAAGTAAATGATTATTTAAAGAATACTTATATAGTAATTATTGAACTTTTGTAAAATGGTTTAGAGTTTCATGCAATAAGGGAAAATATAATGGGTTCGTATTAGTTTTCATTCTAGGAAAATAACGACATCATATTTACTATATACACCCTTTTTATCATCTATGCAACTCATGACAGATACTTAATTATTTAATAATAAATAGGAAAGTAGTGTGTTGGTTCAATTAAATGGCGGGTCATTGTTGTACTTCTAAGCATTGCATGTTTATTTATACGCATTTGTATACTTATTTCTTATTTAATTATTAACATATTTAAATTTTGTATAAATTAGTTGTACTTTCTATATATTTACATGTTTACTTAGATGTACTTATATACTTATTACCTATTTTACTAACCTACTTTAATATTACACATTAATAAAATATTAATCAGATATTCATATTTATGATTAAACGAACACAAAACTAGTATATTCTCATTATTGGTTTTCTTGAGCTAACTAGGACTTACTTACAGTTTCTCATGTTAGCTTTAATGTTGATATATCATAGAAATCCTTTAGAAAATTACTCCATTCACCACTTGATTAATAAAAAAGAGAGTCTTCTTAACTGTTAGTGGATTTCCTTTCAAAGTCTTAGTTATTACGGTAAGATAACATGTATGGTTCTTTGTATCCATATTCCATAATCTTTCAAAAATCTTGAGATTCTTACAATACCGAAATTGATTTTCTTGTTTGTCTCCATGCCGACGCACATTAGCAACTTAAATTTTTTATTAGCTCTAATCTCATTAATAATAATGGCTCTCGTTCATAAAAATTATCTGATCATGTAAATGTATTTGTTACATTGACACACACTAGAAAGACCCTACCTTTGTTTGAATACTCAATTGATTACAATTATTTCCGGTCATACCAGAAAATTTTGATTGCAACATATTTTGTGATAGTCATCTCTAAATCACAAAATCTATAATACCACTTTCTAATAATATAAATGTATAATAAATTGGTTGAGATTACGGGAAAGAGTTTTTTTTAAGTAATTCCATACAACTTACTCACACAAAATATATACATAAAACTTGCAACTGCAATGAAATATTTTGATCATTTTCTATGAATACAAAACTTAGAAGATTGTCATATTTATGCGGCTAGGTCTACATGGAATTTACAAGAATATTCGCACCTAATTTAATATGTAATTGAATAAGTACATGATTTAATCACATATAGAAATGCAAAATTATGAACTCCAAGACTATTCTATTTTCATAAAAAAGCAAATTAAAGTGTATCTTAGCTTGTTTTAAAACAACATACATTTATAATCTTCATATGTACTACCTTTAGTTAGCAAGGAGAGATTCTTTAAAAAAATTGGATGAAATTTTCCGCATTGAATTTTTTGGCTCTCCTAAATTCAATCGATTTTGGTCAAATTTATTATTTGGAAATGGCATGAAATTTCCTATAACTTTTAAAACTTTTGGGGCAAAAGTTGGTGAAAATTCCCCTCTATTTTGAAATTTATATTTCTACACAAATCCGTTTGTATGTATCTAATTTGGCCACATTCAATTGTATTTAGTATATTCAAAATTTTTAATAATTTATTTAAACTATTTAAATATTAGTGAATATTTTAAAAAATATGTATACACACAATAATAACATTCATCCCAACTACAAGTTTATATGGTATAAAAATATATGTGATGAAAGAACTTTTATTTAAATTTTATGATACTTCCCTGAAATTTAAATATATATTTATAAAAAAAAGTTTAAAAAATTATGAAAGAATTATCGCGTTCCAAGTCGACTGACTACATTCACTATAATTTTTGACAAAATATTAGTGAGCTAATAATTAACTTGTTTTCGAATCTCTACATTAGAGTAGGTAATATGATTACATGGGGTTATAAATTTAAATTTTAGGGTATCGATTAGGGTTTTAGTTTTTAATTTATATCTCATTTATTTCGAGTAATCTATTACGGATGTGATTATTCGAATTATTTTACAAATTCGAATTTAGGGGTTGAGACTCTTACCATAGAGTGTTCCTACTATTTAGAATAATATTAGACCATCCAACCACATGGATGTTAAAATGGTTACAAGAAAATGTTATATGCAAATTTTAACAATTTTTAATCATTAGACCTTGATTATTTTAACAAATAAGGTATCATTAACTTAACTAAATATTTCACCACACAATCTTTTTCGTGGAATTTATGCTCAAATTGACCAACTTCATGATTTTAAATTTTTTATTAAAATAACAAGTTGTTAATATAATTTATTATATTTTTAATATTATAATATTTGTAAGAAAAAAGTTAATTAATTACAATTTTAATTTTCTAGAAATTATAAGAAAGCAAAAGAAAAATATTAATCGACACTCCTAAATTCGAACGGTTACAGTTGAATTTAGTGCCACTTCTGTAGTCCCCTTGCATTAGATCTAACACACCAAATTTAACCCCTAAAACACTCATCCAATGGTTGAATTTACATTTAATAAAACCAAATTATAAGTAAAAAAACAAAAAAACGATAAAATAAATTTTTTAACCCGAAGCCCTCCTTTCACTCACGTAACCCACCCCTTCTCTTTTTCTCTCTCCCCCTCTATTTCTATTTGTGTCCCTCCCACCATCTTACTCTCCCTCCTGAAGGTAATAATTCGGTAGAGAGCTAGGTAGATAATTTTTCAAAAATTTCCATTTTCTTGATTTTAATTCGAATTAGACTTTTTACTTTAGGTTGTTTATTGATGTGTTTTGAAGTTACGAATCGATAGATCATTGAACATGAGCGTGTAGATAATTTTTTCATGATTTATGATTGACTGTGTTGCTCGATTTACATGCTTGGTATGTGGTGGGGAAATTGGTTATATTAAGGTTTTTTTAGTTTGGTGAATTTTTTGTTAATGTTGTTTTTTTCTTTACAGACGTTCAATTGATTTTGACCGGAATCGGTTAAATGCTAGTTATTTGTAAGTTTGGATATGAATATGAGATTGTTGGGTCAATTTTGAGTGTATTAAATTGAAAAATTGGACTAAAAACTGAGCTTTTTTGGAGAAATTAAAGCTGCTGGAATATGACTGGACCTGGGTAAACTCACTAGAATCTGGAAATTTTCCAATTTCCAGCGAGAGATTTGTCTCTTAAACCTGGTGTTTGTTAATTCAACCGAAGGTGGTGAAATTTAGATTCGCATCTTTGACCATATACGGTCAATTTAATTTTAGGCAGACATTTTAAATTTATTCAAAATATGAGGGGTTTGTTAAAATGACGTAATATATAAGTTGATCCACATGTTAAATGACTTAATCAAGGGAAAGATGGGATCTAATAAATTCGACATCATAAACTTTGAAATTCTTGAAGAATTGCCGTCACCGATTTTCCAATTTTCAAATAGTTCTTGGCTAAATGATATTATACTTCATTTTGATGTCTCTCAACTTTGTTTCTTTCATTTTGTACTTAGTGGTGCAACAAACCATATGGTTTCTCTAACCCTCTCAGTTATCTACCTCTCTTTCACCTTTTTCAGTTGATGGAAGTGTTTTGGGCGTGGATCCTATCACGTTTTGCCTTTCCAATTAAAATTCAAATAAATTCTCTTGTGTAATAAAGAAATATTTAATCTCATTACATCCTTTATTTCACAAATTCCATATATTGGCATATTAGTTCTTGTATGTTCTTGCAATGACTTGGTTTGCCAAATGTTCACCGTTGTGGTGGTTAATATGTTAAGGGACACCAACACCAAAGGTAAGTCTCATCCGGAGAAAATTAAGGGTTGAGGTATTGTTTCGACCACTTCAAATTGTTTTCATCTTATATCCTTTTCATTTATGAAGGAATAATATGTGCAAAGTTTATATGTTTTTTTAATATTTTTTGTTTTAATAAAAGTATTGTTGCTTGATTGTCAGGTTTATTAATTATATCATTCACCAGGATTTAATTAAACATGGGTTTCTAAAATATTTTTTATTTTTGTTAAAGTATTGTTCCTTGATTAGGTTATAACCGTTCCAGTCAACGCTTTAAGAGGACATAAGAGAAACTGCAATAGATTAGTTATTCATTCTCCTAATTTTTGTAACTTAAATTTTAGGGAATGAGTGTACTAGTACAACGGATTAAGCATCATCTCTCCCAAGACTTTGAAGAAGGAAGACTGTGCATCTTCACTAGTGTAACAGATTTTTTCTTATGTACACACATTTGCAACATGATGCTCTATGATATGATACATTATTTCTCTACTTGTTTGGGGTCAACTTCAACTTTATACTCACATCCGTGTGCCTCCAGACTCAACTGCAGTTCAGAAGTACACGGTTTAAGTTCCAACTGTATCATTACTGCAAATGTTTGCT
The DNA here is from genome assembly GCF_009905375.1 of Apium graveolens. NCBI lineage: Eukaryota > Viridiplantae > Streptophyta > Magnoliopsida > Apiales > Apiaceae > Apium > Apium graveolens. The sequence goes on from NW_027418689.1 coordinate 55,692, forward strand.
TTCCAGCATGGGTGATGGACCCTGGACCTGCTGTGCATTATGGGTGTAAATTATTAATATTATCAAAACAATTCCATTAGTGTTGCAACTATTCTGAATTTTCAGATGTTGCCAGTAGCCGTGAACCATTTGACCTCTGTGAACAACATTATGGAAATTCCTTTAACCTCCCAAGCCTATTTAACCAGCAGCATAATTCAGAGCACAAGTTTAATAATGTCGGAGGAGCGAGGATCACTATTGCAGGTGTCTTGAGGATGAATGAGAATAAGCTCCTGATTAGCATATCCAGACCACTGGGGCACATGGCTCCACGGGCCCACGTGATGAATTGAAGAGGAGAAGTTCCAAAGGTTCATCAGATGTGAATTCAGGAGCAGTTCTCTGGGCTCATCAGATGAGTAATCCAAAAGCATGAGAATCTCTTAGGTTATTAGATTTTTAAACCAAAAATGAGAACTTTATAAGGTACATTACAAAAGGACAAGTGCAAGAGGATAATTGGAATTTAAATCGAAAAGGAGAAGGTCTAGCTGTCTGTCTCTCACATGATAACTACAAAGAGAGAAGTTTTGCAATGAATAGACACAAAGAACAGAAGCAAAACCTGTAATTAAATATCAAACATGTATAAGTATCCCACAAAAAAGCAAGCCGAGCAATGTATCACAAAAAATGGCACCAAAGTATCTTTATCTTCCAACAAGGTCGGCGATTGGCAAAGTGCTTGGTTGGAAATCTAAGAATTTTCGGTTGCATTGCATATGCACATATTCCTGACAAGAAAAGAAAAAAGCTAGATGAGATTAGATGAGATTGTCAAGAAATGTATCTTTACCGCATATGACAAAAGAAGCAAGGTCTATCGACTCTATAAACCACTAAAAAAATTTAATCTTTTCACGTGGTTGTATGCATGATGAAGTAGACTTTCGGTGATGGAGCGTAAAAGAAAGAATTGTAGCACGTCTATTGTGTAATGATTGATGATGATGAAGATAACTCTTTATGTAATGATTGATGATGATGATGATGAAGATAAATCAACAAAGATAATAGTGGAAATGATGATCCAATCGTCGGCAAAAGTTCTTAACAAATTCCTATATGTTGACACAATTGACATCAGAACGTAGAAGCAATAGTGTAGGTGGGCAGCGAAAATATACGGAGTCTCCATGACATCTATAATGCAATAAGTCAGCTGGTACAAACAACCTTTATATGGTTATTCCTTTGTTTTGTTTAATGATCTACTAAAATTTTAGTAGTGCTTGAGTCACTTTCAAAAGATAAAGAATTCTCCCTAATTTAGGAATCTAAAAAAGTAGATGAATAATATGTTCTTACCTGTGTGCCCTTGAACTTGTTGCTGATCTTCTTCTTGTTGGGACCCAGGTTGGGTCTTGGCTTTGTGACTGTCCTTGCAGAATGAATGTTGGGTATTGGCCTTGGTGTTGCCCTTGATATTGTTCTTGCTGTAGGCGAAACAATAGAGTAAAACTACTCAAATTTCACAAACTAAACATGTTAACATGTTGATGCTTTAAAATAATTAAGATACTAATTTTTAAAAGAAAAACAAAAAATCAAAGCAATTATAATATATTCTAAATGCATTTCTCAGTGTAAATTAATTCTGCTGATCCCCGAGACCTTAAATCTTGAAACACTACAAAGTGTCAAATTTTATTTACAATTACAAAATTGAAATCCTTAATATCATAAAATGAATCCATATATAGTTTAAGTTGGTCACATAGACATATATTTAAATATATATTTCATACAAAACCCATAAAAACATTAATTAATTTCCTACAAAGAGAATAATCACATGAGAGTAAAAAGAATTATCTCAAGTTTATCATTACCTAAGCTTAGAGTTTATAAGGGATAACACAAGATTGTGGGGGGTACTTGTACAAATAATACACATATGTGTGTAGAAAAATTTTATTGGGGTTATTAAGACATAATCTAACATAATAGAGCTAACATATGTGAATTTAAACTTCTACGGATGTTTTTAAGAAGTACGAGTGCTAGAATTGAAATGGACGTTCTAGATTCTTCTTACCATCTTCATTTTTTAAAAAATAAATTCCAAAATAGTAATATTATAATTTGAATAAATATATTTCATAATATATAGATTTTTAAAAGTAAGTCATATGTTTGGGAGAATATTATATTGGATTTTGAAATGATACAAGTATAATCAAAATTATTTAATTTTCTATGGGAATAGAAGATGGACAATCATAGATAAAAAACAATAATTAATGTATTATACTTACAAAAACCATCTCATAATCTTCTTCTATATTTATGTGGCTTCTCAAACAAACATTTTAAAAGTATTTTGAGGTTTAAAAGAAATAAAGCTAGTATGATTAGGCTCATAAATATATTCTATTGAATATTGTTTAATTTTTAAAAATAAAATACAATATAAAATATTATGGTTATAATAGTTTGATATTTTGAGTACAAACATGTAGGTAAAACATGATAATGATTTGTTAATCATGTAAATTATATAGTTATTTAAATGCTATAGGGAGAAACCATCTATACTATACTCTTATAATTGATTGGTTTGGTCGGTGCTTAACACCTTCCTAAAATATTTGCTACCACCTTCCAAAAAAAATTAAACACATATAATTTATTAAAATATTTAATTTATGTATCCAACATAACTACAAACTGTATCATTTGTAGTAGTTATATCTATATTATACTACTTAAACTCTAACTTCTTTACAAACTCTACTATACTACTTACATAAAAAAATAATTATATCATTAATTTCATATTTATATTAAATATTTTATAATTTATTTTCTTTTTATGAAAATAAGTAATTTACAAAAGTATGACAAGAAATATTAAAATTACCGGGCACCGCACGGGTTATAGGATAATTTATCGTACAAAATATATATTATTAATTAATAACATATTGTTCAATTTCAATTAATTTAATAAATTATTTAATAATCTATTATTCTATTTTTATATATTTTATTAAGTGTTTTACTTTTAATAAAAAAAAAGGTTAATAAGAATTTGGGCGATTAATAGAGTTTGTAGTTAAATTTGATATATAAATTAATTATTTTAATAAATTATATGTGTCTATATTATTTTGAAAAGTGCTAACAAAATTTTAGAATAGTGTTAACCAAGATCAAATCAATCAATTATACCATATTTTCCTTGAAAAATGTCAAAATTAATCCGGACAGCGCACAGATTATAAAATAATTTATTTATTTTTTATAAAAATAAGATTATACTAATAATAGGAAAAAAATATTAAAATTAATCTGTGCATCGCACGGGTTACACGCTTGTATAACATTAAAAAAGAATTCAATTATCAAATTATTAGTAACTTTATTTTCTTTGAGATACGAAATAAGGTCATATATATGTTTACTATAATATTTTTGTCCGAATTAGAAAAAAAAGGATTGAAATTTAAGTATCTAATTATAATCAATACATAAAAAAATAAGCGTGCTGAGTCCATTATTACGGTTTAAATAATTATCTTTAGTTTGGTTTCGTTTGATGGATGCCCTCAGTGTCGAGGAACACGTAATAAAATAAATATTAACTTTCTTTACTAATATTAACTTGCACTTGAATAATTAAAGAAAAAAACCTTTTGCTTTAATTTTTGTTGATTTGTAACAAAGGGACGTTAAGTTTTTTTAGCTATGCGTGTAGGCTTTATGACCCGTAAGTCCACTGGTACAATTAGACACAATTAAAACATAAATAAGACTGAACCTTTTGAACCGCGCACATCAAATAACAAAGTTTAGAAACAGTTATATATTAATACTATTTACACATGAAGATGAAAAGGAAAGCCGATCAAATTGCTCAAGAAGTATGATCAAAGAAAAAAAAATCGAAGGAAGGAATTGAAAGATGGAGAAGGGATCAGACCAAAAAGAAACAAAAAAAATAATGAATCGATGAGTTAATTTCTAGTGTTCATATACGCATTTTGAATTCAATGCCTTTTCAATTTATGGGTATTATAATTAATTGATTTCAATTGTTTAGGTATAATGTAAGACTTTATTGTTAAGGTGCTTTTGTACATGTGTTGATGTACTCATACCTATCATCTCACCTATCATCTCAGTTCTTAATCCCATAATCTTACTCAGCCTCTTTAATACTTAGTTATATATATAATATATATGTATAACATTCCCCCGTTTATCGATCCCCATCAATGTATATTGTTACTCGAATTATGACAAATTAGCAAGCCATCTGGTTGTTTTTTAACATGTCATAGAGCCATATCAGCACTCGGTTAGTCCATTTAAATATGTTGACAATGATCATGTAAATGCAAGTTAGTCGACTGCAAACTTTTTGAATTCAATTACCCAACTACAAAGAAGTGAGTTCAATTATGTTTTAGCCTATTAACCAGAAATAAAGTAGTTTAGATTAAAGGTGGGAGTATATAATATATATAGATAAATAGATCGGGTTTTTAATAAATATGTTTGTATTGGATTTTAATAAGCTCACTTCACGAATGTTGTTTAGCCCAAAATACCGACCAATGATTTATCTTGAATGCGACTTTAATATAGTACTAACTAACAACTTATGTGATGCACGAGTTTATATTATTGTGATATAAATAATACAATGATTCTAATATGATTTTAGTGCGAATAATAATATTATTTTAATTGGATATTAATATATCTAAATTGGATAAAAATATATACTATATAAAGCACTAAAAAAATATTATATTTCCATATTAGAATTTAAGCTATCACTTTGAATTGGATTTTAAAAAAAATATGTTTTATTAGATTTTAGTAACCCATTTTTATCAAATCCATTGATTCTGAGTAGTTAATCCCATTGTAATGACCAACGATTTATCTTAAGTTCGGCTTTATAGTAGTATAGAATATCGAACAACGCATGCGATGCACGAGCTTATTTTAATATTATAGTTGTAATGTTCTGAATCTAATATGAATATATTGTGCATAATAATAATTGAAAATTAATAAATCTAAATTGGATATAGATATATATTATTTAAAGAATTATCAAATTATTATGATTACAGATTCTAAACTTATAATATATCACTTTGTATTAGTTTTAAGATGATTGTTTGTAATAAATCTTAATAAGCTATCATGTTTATACCATGTAAGATCATCTTTGTATTAGATTTTAATAAGGTCATTTTTGTGTCGAGGCCATAATTCTCATGAACGATTTATCTTGAGTTTGGTTTTAATATAGTAGTATAGATAACATGTGCGATGCACATACTTATTTTAATATGGATGTTATAATATTATATATGAATTTATTATGATTTTATTGTGCATAAAAATAATATTTTAGTTCGATAATAATAATCCTAATTTGGATATAGATATAACCTATCTAAGGATTAACGAATTATTATGATTTCGGATTGTAAATTTATATTCTGTCACTTTGTATTGGTTTTACAGGATTGTTTGCATTAGGTGTAAGCCCATCACACCCAAGTTTGTTGATACCAAGTAAGCTCATGTTTGTAGTAGAATTTAGTAAGCACGTTTTACTAAGTCCGTTGGCCCCAAGTTTTCCCGTTGAGCATATAATACCGACCTACGATTTATGTTTAATTCGTTTTAAAATATTAGTATGAAAATAACAATATGAAGTTATCTTTAACGACATATGCTCCTTGCCTAGAAAACTTGTTCTCTCAATTAAAAATAGAAGACATTATCCATCCATATGAAGAGACACATGAATTGCCAGTGGATGGTACCATGGAGATTAAAAATGTTGAGGTATGATCTTTGTAACAGCTGCATAGAATTTATACATAACCTCTGTTGGAAAATATGGGTATTGGTAAGTCATATTTTTGAGCATTATGACTAAAAGATGTGTGAGATATGATGATATTCTCTTAATAATGAAAATTATTATTTTCCATTAGAATTTAGCTCAAATATTATGGCATAAATTAATTTGATTTTGTTTCAGATTAATTGATATGGTGTATGTCTTGATATATTTAATCTGATTCTGTTTCAGATTATTTATGGAATAGAGTAGCTTGCAAGTATTGCACCGATTCCATAATTAATGATATTTAATTATGGAAAAGAGTAGCGCACAAGTCTATCTACACCTATATAAACACCTCTAAGGCGTTAGGGTCAGACACACCAAAAACATATTCGCCTCTAAACACAAATCTCTCTCTCTCTCGGTGATAGTTTCGTGCCCGTTCAAGCTCGCTGAAGGTGCTCGTTATCCGTAACGCCGCCGCTACCTCGTTTTATCCTGGGAGGCTATCGACTCGCACATACGGTGAGAGGCGAAATAGCTTTAAGGAGACAGTTTCAACTGGACTCGAGGATCTCTCTTCTGTTTATATCCTTTCTTCCTCCGTTTGATTTCGTTTACTCACGCACACACTTGTTTGATTATTTGTATTAATCGCAGATTGCTTTCACAATCTTAAAGCTATTTATTTTATATACATCTGTGACTGATACATTTGTATCTGCTTGTTTTGTTGAGTAACAGATCGATGGAGAACCAAACTGTGAACGATTCGATGAACATGACGGCTGATCCCAATGCACAGATCACTGGATCTGATGGGGTTCACCAGCAGCCGATTAACCCTAACGCACGGATCGTACGATCTGATGGGGGTCAAACGTCTGTTGAACATGTGCCTTCGGGACATGTGCCTGTGGGACACACTGTCATTGGACAGTTTAGTGTTCCTCTTGGACATATATCGGCATGATTCACTCCTACGATCATACCTGCGGTGCCTACTCGTGTGCATACACCTGTAGTACAGACGCACGTACCATCTGTTCCACCCGTGGTGCCTGCTGCACCTGTTATGCCAACTGTGCCTGCTGCACATGCTGAAAAACCTGAGAAGTTCAACGGAACGAACTTCAAACGTTGGCAACAAAAGATGCACTTTTATCTGACCACGTTGTATATGGATCGCTTCCTTAAGGAAGAACCACCGTTGCTCACTGCTGAGAGTAACATGCAGACTGTGTATGCTGCTGATGCTTGGAAGCACTCCGACTATATCTGTCGGAACTATGTGGTAAATTGTTGGTCTGACTCATTGTATAACGTATACAGCGCGAAGCCAACGGCTAAGGTCTTATGGGAGTCACTTGACCATAAGTATAAAACCGAGGACGCTGGGGCAAAGAAGTGGATTGTTGGCCGCTTTCTTGATTATAAGATGGCAGACTCTAAGACTGTGGTCAGTCAGGTGCAGGAACTGCAGGTGATCATTCATGACATTCATGCTGAGGGAATGGTCATAAGTGAGTCTTTCCAAGTTGCTGCTGTTATTGAAAAGCTTCCACCTGGATGGAAAGATTTCAAGAACTACCTTAAGCACAAGCGAAAGGAGATGTCTATGGAGGATCTTATTGTTAGACTTCATATTGAAGAAGACAACAGAGGGTCCGAGAAGAAAGTTAACGTTGCCACTGAGAAGGCAAACATGGTGGAGCATGTTCAAAGCTCCAAGCCCAAGAAGGCTAATTCTGGTAAAGGGGCAAAGCTGGCACCCAAGGGAGGGATTTCGAAGTCGAAATTTCAAGGGAAGTGCTACAACTGTGATAAAGTTGGTCATAGGTCTTCTGACTGCAAGAAGCCCAAGAAGCCCAACAAGAAGAAAGAAGCAAACATGGTAGAGAATATCTCCAAGGAGATGGGTGACATAGACCTCTATGCTACGGTCTCTGAAGTGAACCTGGTCGGTTCTAATCCACGTGAATGGTGGATTGATACTGGTGCTACTAGGCATGTTTGCTCAGACAAGGCGGTTTTCTCTAGCCTCAAAGCTTCTGATGCTGGTGAGAAGCTCTACATGGGGAATTCCGCAACTTCTACCATTGAGGGTGAAGGCACGGTGATCCTGAAGATGACCTCTGGGAAGAATCTGACTTTGAAGAATGTACTTTATGTGCCTGATATTCGCAAGAACCTTGTGTCTGGTTCTCTGTTGAATAAGCATGGCTTTCGCATTGTAATAGAGTCAGATAAAGTTATTTTGTCTAAGAGTGGTATGTTTGTAGGCAAGGGTTATTTAACTGATGGGCTTTTTAAGCTCAATGTAATGTCCGTTAAGGACGATAATGAAATGAAGAATTCTTCTGCTTACTTGCTTGAGTCTCCTAATTTATGGCATGCTAAATTAGGACATGTAAATTATGACACTTTACGACGTTTAAGTGCAAAAGAATACATACCTAAACTTACTATCGATCCAAAACATAAGTGTGAGACTTGTGTTGAGGCAAAATTAACGAGATCATCATTTAAACGTGTGGAAAGGAACACCAAAGTGCTAGACCTAATACATAGCGACATATGTGATTTAAAATTCACTCCAACAAGAGGAGGAAACAAGTATTTTATTACATTCATTGATGATTGTACAAAATACTACTATGTATATTTGTTGAACAGCAAAGACGAAGCTATAGATAAATTTAAAATCTATAAGGAAGAAGTTGAGACACAACAAACTGAGAAAATCAAAACGATACGAAGTGATCGTGGAGGTGAATATGTTGAACCGTTGGGGAATTCTGTTCACAACATGGTATAATCCATGAGGTCACTGCACCATACTCCCCTCAGTCAAATGGTGTGGCTGAAAGGAAGAATCGCACTCTGAAAGAGATGATGAATGCGATGTTGTTAAGCTCTGGGCTCCCACAATCGATGTGGGGAGAAACCATCTTAAGCGCAAATAATATTTTAAATATTACGATGCGCAAGAATAAGGATGTAAGTCCTTATGAAATGTGGAAGAAAAAAGAAACCAGTTACCAACACCTGAAAGTGTGGGGGTGCCTTGCAAAGGTACTGATCCCTACACCGAAGAAGGTGAAGATAGGTCCTAAGACTGTGGATTGTGTCTTCATCGGATATCCTCCACACAGCACTGCATATCGGTTTCTTGTTCATGAATCCAAGATTCCTAATATTCAAAAGAATACCATTATGGAATCAAGGAATGCCACATTTTTTGATACGATGTTTCCCTGTAATCCAGGAAACCAACAACCTACGACGTCTAAACGATCTCATGAGTCTGTAGATGACGATAATGAGAGTGACGAAAGTGAAGACGAAAATGTGGGGGTAGTGAGAAGGAGCAAAAGACAATGAACGGAGAAATCCTATGGGTCTGATTTTATGACCTATTTGCTCGAAGAAGGTGACCCAAAAACTTATAAGGAGGCGGTTACCTCACCTGATGGGCCTATGTGGAAAGAGGCCATCAAGAATGAAGTTGATTCAATTATGCAAAATCATACTTGGGAATTAGTGGACTTGCCAACTGGTTGCAAACCATTAGGTAGCAAGTGGGTTTTCAATAAGAAGTTGAAAACTGATGGCACTATTGATAAGTATAAGGCCAGACTTGTAATTAAAGGATACAAGCAACAAAAAGGCCTTGATTACTTTGATACATATTCTCCTGTAACGAGAATAACGTCCATAAGGATGATGTTTGCTATTGCTTGCAATGCGTAATCTAACTGTACATCAAATGGATGTGAAAACAGCTTTCCTAATGGAGACATAGATGAAGAAATCTATATGGAACAACCTGAAGGGTTTGTTGTCCCAGGACAAGAAAGGAAAGTGTGTAGATTGGTGAAATCATTGTATGGTTTGAAACAAGCGCCTTATAAAATGGCATGAAAAATTTGATGAGGTCGTGCTGGCCAATGGTTTCAAAATCAATGAATGTGATAGTTGTGCCTATTACAAGGAGAATGACAATGGCTATGTCATGATGACACTATATGTAGATGATCTACTTATTGCTGGAAGCAATGATAAAGTTATCAAATCTACAAAGGACATGTTGAAATCAAGGTTCGACATGAAAGATATGGACTAGCAAATGTAATTCTGGGAATTCAAATTTCTAGAATATCAGAGGGTCTCGCATTAAGTCAACCACATTATGTTGACAAGATCCTTGAGAAGTTTCTTAAGGATGACTTTGAGAAAGCTAGGACACCTGTGGATATGACTTTGCACCTATCCAAGAACAAAGGTGTAGCTGTTTCCCAATTGGAATACTCGAGGATAATTGGTAGTCTGATGTACCTCATGAGTTGTACAAGACCAGACATTGCATACTCAATTAGCAAGTTGAGTAGGTTTACGAGTAATCCGGGAGCTGATCACTGGAAAACGATTATAAGGGTACTAAGGTACTTGAGGGGAACTCGAGACTATGGACTGCACTATGGCAGATACCCAGCAGTATTAGAAGGATATACTGACGCAAATTGGATATCTAGCAAGAAAGCACTTAAGTCTACGAGTGGCTATGTGTTTACATTAGCTGGAGAGGCAATATCATGGAAATCCTCAAAACAAATGGTGATAACTCATTCCACGATGGAAGCTGAGTTTGTGGCACTAGATAAATGCGCTGAAGAGGCTGAATATCTACGTCAGTTTCTGGAGGATATTCCAAAATGGCCAAAGCCTGTAACTACAATAGGGATTCACTGTGATAGTCAATCCGCTATTGGCAGAGCACAGAGCACGATGTATAATGGAAAAGTCTCATCATATACGACGACGACACAGTTCCATTAGACAATTGATCTCAACCGGAATTATCACTATTGACTATATACCGTCAAAGGATAATATTGCGGATCCACTAACCAAAGGGTATCAGAGAAGTGGTTGAGAAATATCGAGAGGGATGGGCCTTAAGCCTATTGCTTAACGTCATCATGGTGGACACCCAACCATTGCTGACCTGGAGATCCCAAGAACTTGGTTCAATGGGACAACTAAATCATAATGACCAAATCACTGTGTGGGTAACCCCTGGCCTGTTCCTATGATGAGGAATAGTGAGACCCGTAAGGTACGAGGTTAAGCTTTGAGCCTTTAATGATCTTTGATGAATACATGGAGCTCAGGAGTGAACGCAGGGAATTCAGTTGAGTAAACGCGGGTTACTCTATAAGATAAAGATCCCATGTGGGAGAGAAGTGGGGCCGCTTCAAAGGAGAATTGCGAGGCACAATTCTTTAGAAACTTCTGCAGAGACCAGGACGATGTTCCATGGCCAAATGGACATACTCATGAGAGCTGAACGAGTCAGAAATGATATAGTGATAAGTATTCATCGTTTACATAAACGTCGAACAGTTCAAGGAAGCCGTCTACTGTCTACCGTAAGTCGGTATGCTTACTCGGCGAAGGTTCAGGAGGATTCTCTACCTATCGATGCTATTAGATCTGATCGAAGAAACTATCACCAAGTCAAACTCTCGTGTCTGTCTTCTGTCTGTCTGTTGGTGTGTGCTACTAAGATCACCAATCTCACCATGTGGGGGATTGTTTGAAATATGGGTATAAGTTCCCATATTGGTAAGCTATTTTTTGAGCATTATGACTAAAAGATGTGTGAGATATGATGATATTCTCTTAATATGAAAATTTTTTTTCCATTAGAATTTGGCTCAAATATTATGGCTAAATTAATTTGATTTTGTTTCAGATTATTGATATGGTGTATGTCTTGATATATTAATCTGATTCTGTTTCAGATTTTTATGGAATAGAGTAGCTTGCAAGTATTATACTGATTCCATAATTAATGATATTTAATTATGGAAAAGAGTAGCGCACAAGTCTATCTACACCTATATAAACACCTCTAAGGCGTTAGGGTTAGACACACCAAAAACATATTCGCCTCTAAACACAAATCTCTCTCTCTCGGTGATAGTTTCGTGCCCGTTCAAGCTCGCTGAAGGTGCTCGTTATCCGTAACGCCGCCGCTACCCCACCACAGCCACACCCCACCTCGTTTTATCCTGGGAGGCTATCGACTCGCACATACGGTGAGAGGCGAAATAGCTTTAAGGAGACAGTTTCAACTGGACTCGAGGATCTCTCTTCTGTTTATATCCTTTCTTCCTCCGTTTGATTTCGTTTACTCACGCACACACTTGTTTGATTATTTGTATTAATCACAGATTGCTTTCACACCTCTGTCCATGTATCATGGTTCGATACTTTGAGGAGTAAAGATAAAAGAAACCAAGTACCTTTTTAAGTCCCTGCTAATTCACTTTTCCACATTATGTCCTTGTCGGAAATGTTTTTTGTTACACTTAAAATTCTTTATAAATTCCATAATGTGTTATCTACATTTTTCTGAAATGTACTTGTATATGTAAACAAGAATGCTTGAACTATCTAACACATCGTGGCCCTGGCTATCAGCCAAAAGTAATTAGGAGTCTATAAGGAGGCTTATGTAATCCTCAAAAAAGTAATTAGGTAATGGGAAATGATTTTTCTTGGTGAATTGTGAATTGTGTATGTGATTATATGTATGCAGTAAACACACATGACACAGCAAAAGGAACCAAAGTAAAAAAATATATTGGTACATGTTTCACGCGAATATTTTAATAGATTAATTAGTCACTAATTAATATATTGAAATAGGCATAAAAAACCTACTGTTCCATTTATTTCTCTGACACTAATTTTTTTCGTTCATGTACTAGCCATTTGTGACGTGATCAGTTTTTAGTGATCTGCTCAATCCTCTAACTTTAGATCTAGCATGTCATTAAGCTACAAGTGCTTATACTTTGTCCTTTGTCTAATGTTTTCTGCTCTGCACTTCCAGATATTTCCATCTGATATGTACATTAGTGAAATTGTTGATGTTGCAAAGTCGTTCAGGTATATCTTGAAAATTTTCATCAGAGCTGGTCTGGTACATTAAGGTCTCACCAGAATTACCATGTGATCATACAGTTTTAAAGAATCAACATGAAGTCTCATCTGAGCATTCTTTATAATGTTTATTGGAATTATCTGATTAATTATCAGTATAAGATATATGACCTGCTTATTTTAGTTTCTAGTTTTTATTTTAATTTTAGTTTCTATTTGATTATTTGTCTGTATTATATATAATATATATATATATATATATATACTAGTGTAGTGGAAAAGATAGTGGATATAAGGGAGTAGTTAATTTCTATATAATAAATTTTACAATTTTGAGTAACTTTGAAACGGTATAGAATTGAGACGGAGAGAGTGGGAAATATGCACTGATTACAAAATTGAAAATTTTTCATTTGTAATTGTGTTTTTGGATAACTAAATAAAATAATAAATTTAATAAATATTTTATTTTGATATTTATCATACAACTATAAAAAAACAAACAAAAAAGTTATTTCTTTATTTTTAAACCTTACAAAGAATATGAACAAAAAAATAATAGACAAATAGAAAAATTACTTGATTGAAGAATATTAGGTAAAGAAATTTCTAAGAAATTTCGTAGAAAATTCTAATGTTTTATATACCAGGGCCATATAAATTAAGGGTGTTGCACATACTCCATAATCCCTAATTCCTTGACCGCCCCAATGTTACCATATTCCACAACTTCAAAATTGAGTATATGACCAACCAATTGAGCTGCAAAGATGGTGAGGATAGCGCATCTGGGGAAGACATCAGGGTCTTTGTGCTAAAAGTACAACTAATTTCTAATAAATAAGATTTTGATTTAACTTTTTATTATAGGTTGCCACTTTTAATCCTTAAATTTTTTCATATGTGTAGCTTTATCAGGGATTGTTCATTATACATCAAAGATCTAGGTAGGTATACATACTAATTCTCTTTTTGATTCTTTTATATTGACTTTTATTTATTTTTATTAAAATAGTGTAATGTTTTGCACAGGGGGTGATAGGAAAGGTCACTCTATCTGATTATTCCATGTCCTCAGATTTCTTGCATTGGTGGCCTTAGCAGTTGCGACTAAAGGGAGTTCTGCATAATCTTGCCCCAAAACTAGAAAAAGTCCCCCACTGTAGCAAAACTCGTATTAGGTCATCTGATTCGAATGAGGGTGTCATCTGATTGTCCAAGGAGGTCCGTAGTCATCCTCTTTGTCACTGTCCTTGTTGTACTAATTTTTTTAATTATCTATTATCTTTTAAATTCAAGCAATGTAATCGTAGTAACCCGTTTCCAAATAATAGATAAATTAGTATCATGTTCATTATTATTAATCAAATATTTAAATTTGTGAGGATCTATATGCAGATATCTTAAATTGATAATATTAGTTATATCTTGTATACATTACTCAAAACAACAACAAAGAAGAGTTTATTTCATTCACTTTTATATAAATTAGATAGCCATAACATCTTTTTATTGATTATTAACTATAAATTAAATTCTGAAAATTGAAATAAGTAACAATTACTTTACGTAGACAAAAGTTTTAAATAATATCTATCCAACATTCCTATCAAGCAAAGTCTATATAATATGTAATATATCAAATGTATAATAATTTCAAACTAATTTTACTTTACTTATAAGTATTGTTTTGTATGTGGTTTAAAAGCCTAGCACGTGTGGAGATAAATTTAAAATAAATTTAGTTGGCCAACAATTATCCAAACAAAAATAAACTCCAACGAACCCAAAATTTAATCTATAAAATAAATTGCTAATCCACAATTAAATTCAAATGTAAACAAAAACAATATGTAATCACAAAGAAATGCTTTTAATGAAAAGAAAAGGAGAAAAAATGATAAGTAGTGCACCAATCACATCTAATTATGTAAAAAAAGATTAGAAAAATAAAATTATTTTCATTATATAGGGATAAAAAATATAAATGAATTTGAGAATCTCTTGATCACATTTTCAATTATAATATAATAGGTAATTAAGGTTGTAGGCCATGTGAAAATCCTTTCACAGGAGAGTATAAAAATCATATAATCATTAATTAGCTTATAATTCTTCTATGTCATTGTGAAATACTGATGAAAATGCCTATGTCTATAGCATCCTTGGAAAACTCTACATTTTCTTCGAACAACGCTTTTTCTTGATTGACCAATTTTTATTTATTTTTTTGCCAAATTTATAGCAAATTTCATTAATAACATGAAAAAAACTCAATCGGTACAAAACCCCTAATTGATCATGCAACCATGCTGAAAAATAAATAGACGAACTAAATAATTAGCCTGTTTATTTCCGGATTGCTTAACTAACTGAATAAAAATATTCTGAAAATTAAAAATGAAGGTAATGGTTTCTCGAGCGATCCAGCCTGCATCTCCACCGAAAACAGTAGTTTACAATTGACCCTCACATTAATTCCATGGATAGTACAATGTTCAGAGGACTCAATTGCAAAAACTGAGAGGGCCTTCGTGTTATGAACAAAAATATTTTGTGAGAGGTGAGCACAAGCGATTTTCACTACCGTATCAAAAGCACCCCAACTATCTACCTGCCGGACACCAGCTATAAACCTACCGAAAGTGTTGTTGATGCAAGATATCCAGATCTCCCAATATACCGTGAAATCCATTTTCAACACATCGCATAACGCGAGACACATCGCACAAAGTGAGACAATCAGACACATAAATAATAACTCAATTAAACGAAACAAAAAGAACAGAATTTTTGAACAAAATCCGATATTTATTGAAAGAAAGTTAAAAAAATGATAAAAATTTTGTATGGATGAAGAGAGAGGATGGAGATAGAGATGAAGATGGGTAGAAAGGGTGAAGAAGGAGGTGTGATGATTAGGGTTAAAGAAAGACGGGGCGGCCGACTCTAATCGAGAGAAGGGAGAATTGATTGACCAATTTTTTAATACTCTTTTTGACATATAATTCAAAACACTCTTTAGCCTTTTCGGGTTTTTGCATCTTCAAATGCCTTAATTAATAAAAAAACTTAGGTGTGTGTAATGTACATAATTATAAAAATAAAAATAACATACAACAAACCTCTTGGTAACTTCTACAGCCCATTTCGAATTTTGTGCAAGAATGGCAATATACGTGTATGCCCCAACTGCCCATTTTGAACGAATAGTCGCATTCAATATCTTTACTGTTGTATCATTGTGTATACTATAAAATTAATTTTAATGTAGTCAGTCGTAAACACAAAAGCTTCATAATCTATGAGCTAATCTTATTCATATTTTTCACATACATTTTGAAGTTGAATGAGATTTATACAATAAACATATATAAATAATTACTGTCCCACTTGGAATCTGATGCGGCATGGTGTTCGTGGTTTCTTTTCCCTAAACTTGTGATCGGAATTTGATCTAGGTCATTTCCATGCCCGGGTCTTTATATTGGTCTTACAAGTGTTTTTGGTAATCTTACGAGTGTTCTGATTACGTGGAGAAGGTAGACTAGGTATTCGTAAAATCACACAAGTTCTTCCACTAAGTCCACGACCACGTCCCATGTCTCTGATTAGCATTTTTCCTTGCATATTACAAAGTAATTAGAAAATTTCCAAGTAATTAAATATCATTCATGCAAGATACTAAATATACAAAAAAAAACATAATTTCCAAGTCAGATAAATCGTCAAAATAATGAAAAATTAATAAAACAAGATCAAAAGCTTTGATAAAATTCTACATGCTCTCATTTCATATCATACGATTAAACTTAGAAATCTTAATTAGTATTTATAAAGACAACTCATAGCGAACTAACAACATTAAACCCATATCAAATAAAGAAGCAAATAAACTCCCCCCCTCTGGCTCTTACGCAAACATAGGTATACATAATCGAAACTTGATGTACATGACACAAAATAACAATACAACTTACTAATTGTATAATTTACATATTTTATTCATATTAAATCATTTTTCTACATCATTATTTGAAAATGAAAGCATTTGTCATCACAAAAGATAACATAGAAAATGAACAATAACAACTAATGAAGCTCAAAAAACTCAAACCTTTGAAGAACATATAAATGTGAGATTTAACTCTTACTAAGTTCATCAAAAATTTAAAAATATAGATGAAGAACACATTCGGTTATTAGTTTACTATAAAGACCACATTTATTCTCTCCTTCTCCATCATACTTATACATATATTTGTATAAACATGAATACACCATACACATAAAAACAATCATATGAACAACACAATTGAAACAAATTAACAAATATTTAATGTTAAACATGTTGATTTAAGACAGCCACATTCATTCTCTCTATATATCACACTCATACCTATAAATATATATATATATATAAATGCATATATATGTATAAAGAGGAACAAAAGATATACATATAAAGAACACAAAAATAAATGAAATAAGTTGGCAAATATAGGTAATTAGGATAACGCACTAATGTTTTATATAGTCTATATGTGGTCTTATCTCTTTCAAATTAGTTGTTGATTAAATGTAATCCAACTAATAAATTTACAGTTTTAAGACTATATTTTTTCAAATCTAACCTAAATAATTTTTCTAATTTATTTACCCAAAAGTGAATGATTATTAAAGAATACTTATATAGTAATTATTGAATTTTTGTAAAATGGTTTAGAGTTTCATGTAATAAGGGAAAATATAATGGGTTCGTATTAGTTTTCATTCTAGGAAAATAACGACATCATATTTACTATATACACCCTTTTATCATGTATGCAACTCATGACAGATACTTAATTATTTAATAATGAATAGGAAAGTAGTGTGTTGGTTCAATTAAATGGCGGGTCGTATTTCTAAGCATTGCATGTTTATTTATATGCATTTGTATACTTATTTTTTATTTAATTATTAACATATTTAAATTTTGTATAAATTAGTTGTACTTTCTATATATTTAAATGTTTACTTAGATGTACTTATATACTTATTTCCTATTTTACTAACCTACTTTAATATTACACATTAATAAAATATTAATGGGATATACATATTTATAATTAAATGAACACAAAACTAGTATATTCTCATTATTGGTTTTCTTGAGCTTTCGGACTTACTTAGAGTTTCTCATGTTAGCTTTAATGTTGATATATCATAGAAATCCTTTAGAAAATTACTCCATTCATCACTTGATTAACAAAAAAGAGTCTTCTTAACTGTTAGTGGATTTCCCTTCAAAGTATTAGTTATTATGGTAAGATAACATGTATGGTTCTTGGTATCCATATTCCACAATCTTTCAAAAATCTTGAGATTCTTACAATACCGAAATCGATTTTCTTGTGTGTCTCCATGCCGACCCACATTAACAACTTAAATTTTTTATTAGCTCTAATCTCATTAATAACAATGGCTCTCGTGCATAAAAATCTATATGATCATGTAAATGTATTTGTTACATATGTAAACAAGAATGCTTGAACTATCTAACACATGGTGGCCCTGGCTATCAGCCAAAAGTAATTAGGAGTCTATAAGGCTTGTGTAATCCTCAAAAAAGTAATTAGGTAATGGGAAAGGATTTTTCTTAGTGAATTAGTGAATTGTAAATTGTGTATGTGATTATATGTATGCAGTAAACACACATGACACAACAAAAGGAACCAAAGAAAAAAAAATATATTTGTACATGTTTCACGCGAATAGTTTAATAGATTAATTAGTCACTAATTACTATATTGAAACACGCATAAAAGACCTACTGTTCCATTTATTTCTCTGACACTAATTTTTTTCGTTCATGTACTAGCCATTTGTGACGTGATCAGTTTTCAGTGATGTGCTCAATCCTCTAACTTTAGATCAAGCATGTCATTAAGCTACAAGTGCTTATACTTTGTCCTTTGTCTAATGTTTTCTGCTCTTCATTTCCAGATATTTCCATCCGATGTGTACATTAGTGGAATTGTTGATGCTGCAAAGTCGTTCAGGTATATCTTGCAAATTTTCATCAGAGTACATTAATGATAACAATCAGATATGCATTAACATTCATTATAGGTTAAAAATTTACCATGTGATCATACAGTTTTAAAGAATCACATGAAGTCTTATCTAAGCATTCTTTATAATGTTTATTGGAATTATCTGATTAATTATCTGTATAAGCTATATATGCCCTGCTTATTATGAACTTCTTCAGTTACTTCATACTTTTGAGCTAACCATTGGCCAGGAGTGCCATGAAACTATCAAGTCAAATTTATTAATAATCAATAAGCAGTTACGCAGTAAGATCTTAGATAAGGTTCCTCTTAAATCTTAATAGTGCAACTTTATGGGAAGTAAATATTTTTTTTCCAGGACTATATGCTCACCTCTGCCTTTGCTAGAGACGAGGTCTCTGGTGGAGCATACTAAGGCGAGTTGTGGTGAAATTGGCAAATAAATCAAGGTCAGAACTTTTCATAATTGAAATCCATATAACAACATGCACTCTCGCTTTCTTGTAAGATGTATCTACTTATTTGTAACTATGAGCTCTCTTAGCAGGCAAAGATTTATGTTGCAAATTTATTAACCAATCTAAGTTAGAATAACATTGTTATAAGCCCTCACTTCTCTAAGCAAAGAGTATTGATCTCAGATCTTTATTTTAAGTAAGTTAGAGAAGTCACCTTTTTGTATACGAACACGAAAATAAACCTCAAATTCAGTCTAGGTTTTGGGTTTACTTTTGGGTACATGACATGAAACGAAAATACACGAATAGTTAAATAATTAAATAAATATTTCAAAATTTTATAAATACATATTGGGTATAGAAGTTTTAATAAAACAAAATAAAAAATAGTTCCCAATTTGAGTTCAACAAAATTTGACTACACTTGACTCATTATAACTTAATGACTTGAGACTCAACTAGTAAAACTTTAACCGAAAAGTTTGGTAATTAAATATTATTTATATATTAGACCATCCAACCACATGGATGTTAAAATGGTTACAAGAAAATGTTATATGCAAATTTTAACAATTTTTAATCATTAGACCTCGATTATTTTAACAAATAAGGTATCATTAACTTAACTAAATATTTCACCACACAATCTTTTTCATGGAATTTATGCTCAAATTGACCAACTTCATGATTTTAAATTTTTTATTAAAATTACAATTTGTTAATATAATTTATTATATTTTTAATATTATAATATTTATAAGAAAAAAGTTAATTAATTACAATTTTAATTTCCTAGAAATTATAAGAAAGCATAAGAAAAATATTAATCGACACTCCTAAATTCGACCGGTTACACTTGAATTTAGTGCCACTTCAATAGTCCCCTTGCATTAGATCTAACACACCAAATTTAACCCCTAAAACACTCATCCAACGGTTGAATTTAAATTTAATAAAACCAAATTATAAGTAAAATTAACCCCTATAACTTTAGATCTAACACACCAAATTTTAATTCGAATTAGACTTTTTACTTTAGGTTGTTTATTGATGTGTTTTGAAGTTACGAATCGATAGATCATTGAACATGAGCGTGTAGATAATTTTTTCATGATTTATGATTGACTGTGTTGCTCCATTTACATGCTTGGTATGTGGTGGGGAAATTGTTTATATTAAGGTTTTTTTAGTTTGGTGAATTTTTTGTTAATGTTGTTTTTTTCTTTACAGACGTTCAATTGATTTTGGCCGGAATCGGTTAAATGCTAGTTATTTGTAAGTTTGGATATGAATATGAGATTGTTGGGTCAATTTTGAGTGTATTAAGTTGGAAAATTGGACTGAAAACTGAGCCTTTTTGGAGAAATTAAAGCTGCTGAAATATGACTGGACCTGGGTAAACTCACCGGAATCTGGAAATTTTCCAATTTCCAGCGAGAGATTTGTCTCTTAAAACTGGTGTTTATTAATTCAACCGAAGGTGGTGGAATTTAGATTCGCATCTTTGACCATATACGGTCAATTTAATTTTAGGCAAACATTTTAAATTTATTCAAAATATTTAATAGTTTGGGCGGGATTTTCAATTTTTTGGTGAAAAGACAAATTCGACTACCTTGGTCAAATTTGGCCAGTTGAATTTAAGCGGTTTTTTTTAAATGGTCAAAATTAGCTGGTCCAATTTACTTTAAAAATGACCGACTTACTAAATATTCCTCCCGTATTATGACCGATCCAGAAACTAAAAGATACCACCGTGTCCTGACATATTTAGGTAAATGCGAGGACTTTTGGCCGGTCGTATTTACCTGTTTTTCTTATATTGATAGCTCATCTAAATATGAGGGGTTTGTTAAAATGACGTAATATATAAGTTGATCCACATGTTAAATGACTTAATCAAGGGAAAGATGGGATCTAATAAATTCGACATCATAAACTTTGAAATTCTTGAAAAATTGCCCTCACCGATTTTCCAATTTTCAAATAGTTCTTGGCTAAATGATATTATACTTCATTTTGATGTCTCTGAACTTTGTTTCTTTCATTTTGTACTTAGTGGCGCAACAAACCATATGGTTTCTCTAACCCTTTGAGTTATCTACCTCTCTTTCACCTTTTTCAGTTGATGGAAGTGCTTTGGGCGTGGATCCTATGACGTTTTGCCTTTCCAATTAAAATTCAAATAAATTCTCTTGTGTAATAAAGAAATATTTAATCTCATTACATCCTTTATTTCACAAATTCCATATATTGGCATATTAGCTCTTGTATGTTCTTGCAATGACTTGGTTTGCCAAATGTTCATGGTTGTGGTGGTTAATATGTTAAGAGACACCAACACCAAAGGTAAGTCTCATCTGGAGAAAATTAAGGGTTGAGGTATTGTTTCGACCACTTCAAATTGTTTTCATCTTATATCCTTTTCATTTATGAAGGAATAATATGTGCAAAGTTTATATATTTTTTAATATTTTTTGTTTTAATAAAAGTATTGTTGCTTGATTGTCAGGTTTATTAATTATATCATTCACGAGGATTTAATTAAACATGGGTTTTTAAAATATTTTTATTTTTGTTAAAGTATTGTTCCTTGATTAGGTTATAACTGTTCCAGTTATACCTGGAACAGTTATTTCTCTACTTGATTATTTTTTTTATTTTTTGTTTTAATAAAAGTATTGTTCCTTGATTATTTCTCTACTTGTTTGGGGTCAACTTCAACTTTATACTCACATCCGTGTGCCTCCAGACTCTCAACTGCAGTTCAGAAGTACGCGGTTTAAGTTCCAACTGTATCATTACTGCAAATGTTTGCTTTCCAGCATGGGTGATGGACCCTGGACCTGCTGTGCATTATGGGTGTTAAATTATTAATATTATCAAAACAATTCCATTAGTGTTGCAACTATTCTGAATTTTCAGATGTTGCCAGTAGCCGTGAACCATTTGACCTCTGTGAACAACATTATGGAAATTCCTTTAACCTCCCAAGCCAATTTAACCAGCAGCATAATTCAGAGCTCAAGTTTAATAATGTCGGAGGAGCGAGGATCACTATTGCAGGTGTCTTGAGGATGAATGAGAATAAGCTCCTAATTAGCATATCCAGACGACTGGGGCACATGGCTCCACGGGCCCACATGATGAATTGAAGAGAAGAAGTTCCAAAGGTTCATCAGATGCGAATTCAGGAGCAGTTCTCTAGGCTCATCAGATGAGTAATCCAAAAGCATGAGAATCTCTTAGGTTATTAGATTTTTAAACCAAAAATGAGAACTTTATAAGGTACATTACAAAAGGACAAGTGCAAGAGAATAATTGGAATTTAAATCGAAAAGGAGAAGGTCTAGCTGTCTCTCTCTCACATGATAAATACAAAGAGAGAAGTTTTGCAATGAATAGACACAAAGAACAGAAGCAAAACCTGTAATTAAATATCAAACATGTATAAGTATCCCACAAAAAAGCAAGCGGAGCAATGTATCATAAAAAATGGCACCAAAGTATCTTTATCTTCCAACAAGGTCGGCGATTGGCAAAGCGCTTGGTTGGAAATCTAAGAATTTTCGGTTGCATTGCATATGCACATATTCCTGACAAGAAAAGAAAAAAGCTAGATGAGATTAGATGAGATTGTCAAGAAGTGTATCTTTACCCCGGTTTTTATCCTTTACAGGATTTTCCGCGTCACCAAATCCGTGTTTTTTACTTGCTATTTTCATTACGTTATAATCCTAGTTCTTTCATTAAAAACTTATAAATATATTTTTAGCATTAACACACATAAATTTGGTAAAAACAATTGGCGCCGTCTGTGGAAAATTGCTAAGGATTTCTACACACCTACATCATGTCCACTAGTGAACCACCACAAAACTCGAAAAACACAGAAGACAACGCTTCCAACAACGAGGAGATGGCTGCAACGTTGAAAAAGCTACAATCAGAGATGGACAAATGCAGTCGATTTTGATGGAAAGAGCCACACACCAAACTGGCTAGTGGAAAGGTACTTAGTTGGTTTCCATATCAACTAAGGTTTCTACTAAACAACATGTGCAAGAATTAGGTACAAAGGTAAATAATCGTGAGAGTAAATTAGAAGCGCAGTTTAACAAGAATGCAGAACATGACTTGGATGATGGAAAAACTGGAAGAAGCGAACTTCAAAAAAAAAAAAATAATCCACAACTATGTTCAAATGTAATAAAAAACAATATGTAGTCACTAATAATACTTTTAATTAAAACAAAAAGAGAAACAATAGGTTATAAGTAAATGCTTTTAATAAAAAAGGGCAAAAAAGAATATAAATGAATTATATAATCTTTTGAGCATATTTTGTGATTATAATAATAGGTAATTAAGGTTGGAGGCCATGGAAAAATCATTTTAGAGGAGAACTTAGAAATCATATAATCATTAATTAGAATATAACTTATGATGTTATTAATTTTGTATTAAGTTTTCTTCTATATCATTGAGAAACGATGTCCAAAATGTCTATATCTCACTTGTGTACTTTCTAAATACGTGTTTGTATTAATGTCACCTACATTAACTTATTTTATATCAAAATAATTTTATTTGGTTTGCCATTTTAACAGTCAAGCATCAGTTCGACTAGTACAGCTAACTAGTGTTGAATCCTGAATTAGTGTTACGATTATTTTAAAAATATTTTTCAATAATCCAAACGTATGGATGTCAATAGATATATATATTAGTGATGTAACCAAAATTTCATATCAAAATAATTTTATTTGGTTTGACATTTTAACAATCAAGCATCAGTTTCACTAGTACAACTAACTAGTGTTGAATCCTGAATTAGTGTTACGATTATTTTAAAAATATTTTTCAATAATCCAACCGTATGGATGTCAATAGATAAATATATTAGTGATATAACCAAAATTTTATATCAAAATAATTTTATTTGGTTTGCCATTTTAACAGTCAAGCATCAGTTCGACTAGTACAGCTAACTAGTGTTGAATCCTGAATTAGTGTTACGATTATTTTAAAAATATTTTTCAATAATCCAACTGTATGGATGTCAATAGATATATATATATATATATTAGTGATGTACCCAAAATTTCATATCAAAATAATTTTATGTGGTTTGACATTTTAACAGTCAAGCATTAGTTTGACTAGTATAGCTAACTAGTGTTGAATCTTGAATTAGTGTTTCGATTATTTTAAAAATATTTTTCAACGATCCAACCGTATGGATGTCAATAGATATATATTAATGATATAACCAAAATTTCATATCAAAAAATTTTATTTGGTTTGACAATTTAACAGTCAAGCATGAGTTTGACTAATACAACTAACTAGTGTTGAATCTTGAATTAGTGTTTCGATTATTTTAAAAATATTTTTCAACGATCCAACCATATGGATGTCAATAGATATATATATTAGTGATATAACCAAAATTTTATATCAAAATAATTTTATTTGGTTTGCCATTTTAACAGTCAAACGTCAGTTTGACTAGGACAACTAACTAGTGTTTAATCCTAAATTGGTGTTTCAATTATTTTACTTATATTTTTCAACGATCCAACCGTATGAATGTAAATAGATATATATTAGTGATATAACCAAAATTTCATATCAAAATAAATTTATTTGGTTTGTCATTTTAATAGTCAAGTATTAGTTCGATTAGTACAATTAACTAGTGTTTAGTTCTGAATTTGTGTTTCGATTATTTTAAAAATATTTATCATATATCCAACCGTATGGATGACAATATTTATCAAAATATTTATTTTTTTCTGAAATTCTTGAAATGTCACCCAAACAAATAAATGTTGGCATTAATATGGTTGAATCATGAAATAATATTTTTAAAAATTGAAATTATCAAAAATCATGTGCTAATTTACGACGGAATCTGTCACAAAATTATTTAACTTAAGACGAAATGTTCACATCGTCTCAACTTCAAATGATTTTTATTTTCCCACCAAAATTTTTGGGAAAAATTTAAATTTTCCTCTTTGATAACTTACGACGAAGTTTAATTTCCGTCGTAAATTTGACGATCCGATTTTTTCCGTCGCAAATATTCCGTCGTAAATTTAGATAAAATTACCATGTGATCATACAGTTTTAAAGAATCACATGAAGTCTCATCTGAGCATTCTTTATAATGTTTATTGGAATTAGCTGATTAATTATCAGTATAAGCTATATATGACCTGCTTATTATCTTTAGCTATATATAAGCTAAAGATCTTGCAAAGCTTGACTTGTTTTTAGTTTGTAGATAAGACATGAATGATAGAAGCAACAATTTTCACTGATGCAAAGCATTATGCAATGATGTTGGTCTAGAGCGTATATAAGTTCCAATGAAATGATGTTGCTCATTTTGGTTAAAAATTTCTCAATGAGAAATATGATTAAGGTTGATTTACAATAGAGCCGACAATTTCGTACAATTGACACGATAATTTGTATTTGTGTTCACCTTTTTGGTATACGAACACGAAAATACACCCTTAAATTCAGTTTAGGTTTTGGGTTTACTTTTGGGTACATGACATGAAACGAAAATACACGAAGAGTTAATTAATTAAATAAATATTTCAAAATTTTATAAATACATATTGGGTATAGAAGTTTTAATAAAACAAAATAGAAAATAGTTTCAAATTTGAGTTCAACAAAATTTGACTACACTTGACTCATTATAACTTTAATCACTTGAGACTCAACTAGTAAAACTTTAATCGAAAAGTTTGGTAATTAAATATTTTTATTTATTATATTTTATGGAAAGTTACATGAACCACAACACAAAAAGTACACGAAGATTTCATAGTGGCTCATGGTTGGCAGAGGTGATGCTTTCATAAAAGTACATCAAAGCTGGCCATTACATGGTTCTCCACTGAAGCTAGTATCCCTCAAGAAATCTAGTCCACATTCAAAGGAAATTTCTTTGAGCTTTCTTTGCAAAGTTGAGGTGAGTTACGTATGGACTATTAAGTTCCTTATTTATTGCATTCACAACATTCATATTTATAAATGTATGAATCTATATAAATATTAGTAATTTTTGTGTTAAGTAGTGAAATGATGTCAAAATGTGGTAGAAATGTATGAATGTATGTTCTCTATATGTTGTCGGAACACACAAAATTAGCCTTGGGAATTGCAATATCCTAATTTTACGAAGGCAGGTATCCTTTGTTAAAAGTAATCTAATTTCTAATTCTTATAAATTATCTGGTAGAGTATAGAAGATTCTAGTCAGAAGTAATGCAAGCACAGATTCAAGTAATCAGTATAAGCAATGAAAAGTTTCCTGATCTTATTCATGAACCATATTAATGATGTAAACTAATAGTCTTCTTAAGTCTTGCTATATGAACTTATTAAAGTGAACAAGTGATCATATATAATTAAAGCATTCTGCCTTCTTTGTCAATACTGATTCCAACAAATTTGGTATTAGAGCCAAAACATTAATCCAGACCCCAAAATAATTAAAATTCATAAACCCTTCATTATATACAATGACAGCTTCTAATGAAGCATTATTCAACTATGCACAAAACAATATTCCAATTTTCAATGATAAAAGCTATGATTTCTGGAGCATCCAAATGAAAACATTGTTCAACAAGGAGTTAGCAAAGCAATCTTTCCCCATATTATGGGAGCAAAAACATCAAAAGAAGCATGGGATCTTTTGCGAAATACTGATATGTCATTGTGAAATACTGATGAAAATGCCTATGTCTATAGCATTCTTGGAAAACTCTACATTTTCTTCGAACCACGCTTTTTCTTGATTGACCAATTTTTTATTTATTTTTTGCCAAATTTATAGCAAATTTCATTAATAACATTAAAAAAACTCAATCGGTACAAACCCCTAATTGATCATGCAACCAGGCTGAAAAAAATAGACGAACTAAATAATTAGCCTGTTTATTTTCGGATTGCTTAACTAACTGAATAAAAATATTCTGAAAATTAAAAATGAAGATAATGGTTTCTCGAGCGATCTAGCCTGCATCTCCACCGAAAACAGTAGTTTCACAATTGACCCTCACATTAATTCCATGGATAGTACAATGTTCAGAGGACTCAATTGCAAAAACTGAGAGGGCCTTCGTGTTATGAACAAAAATATTTTGTGAGAGGTGAGCACATGGGATTTTCACTACCGTATTAATAGCACCCCAACTATCTACCTGCCGGACACCAGCTATAAACCTACCGAAAGTGTTGTTGATGTAAGATATCCAGATCTTCCAATATACCGTGAAATCCATTTTCAACACATCGCATAACGCGAGACACATCGCACAAAGTGAGACAATCAGACACATAAATAATAACTCAATTAAACGAAATGAAAAAGAACCGAATTTTTGAACAAAATCCGATATTTATTGAAAGAAAGTTAAAAATAAATGATAAAAATTTTGTATGGATGAAGAAGAGGATGGAGATAGAGATGAAGATGGGTAAAAAGGGTGAAGAAGGAGGTGTGATGATTAGGGTTAAAGAAAGACGGGGCGGCCGACTCTCATCGAGAGAGAGGGAGAATTGATTGACCAATTTTTTAATACTCTTTTTGACATATAATTCAAAACACTCTTTAGCCTTTTCGGGTTTTTGCATCTTCAAATGCCTTAATTAATAAAAAGAACTTAGGTGTGTGTAATGTACATAATTATAAAAATAAAAATAACATACAACAAACCTCTTGGTAACTTCTACAATAAACTAGCTAATAGTCTTCTTAAGTCTTGCTATATAAACTTGAGATATATCAGTTGTATTAAAGTGAATAAGTGATAATATATAAATTAAATCATTTTGCCTTCTTTATCAATACTGATTCCAAAAAATTTAGTATCAGAGCCAAAACATTAATCCAGACCCCAAAATAATCAAAATTCATAAACCCTTCATTATATACAATGGCAGCTTCTAATGAAGGATTATTCAACTATGCACAAAGCAATATTCCAATTTTCAATGATGAAAGCTATGATTTCTGGAGCATCCAGCTGAAAACATTGTTCATCTCTCATGATTTATGGATTTAGTAGAAGATAACTACGAAGCTGGTGTTACGCAGGAAGAGATAACATCCTTGTCAGTGGCTAGGCATGATGAATTCAAAAATAAAAAGAAAAAAGATGCAAGAGCTTTGCACTGTATTCAATAAGGAGTTAGCAAAGCAATCTTTCCCCGTATTATGGGAGCAAAAACATCAAAAGAATCATGGGATCTTTTGCAAAATCAGTTTTCAAGGTTACGAAGCACTAATTTCAGTAAAATTCTAAGTATTCTGGAATTCTTCTCTAAGGTGTCAACAATCATTAATCAGATTCGAAGTTATGGAGATACCTTGGATGATAAAAAAAGTTGTCCATAAAATTTTAAGAAGCCTGCCAGCAAAATTTGAGCATGTGGTTGCAGCAATTGAAATTTCTAAGGACTTGTCTAAATTAACGGTGGATGAACTCATGCGTGCTCTTGAAGCTAATGAGGAAAGAATTCGTAGATTCTCAAATCAGCCCCTGGAACAAGCTTTTCAAGCAAAAATCAATATAAGAAACAAAAATGATGTTGCACATCAGGAGAACGAGACACGAAGAAACTACAACAGGAACCAAAATTTTAGAAAAGGTAATCAGAATTTTCGAGGAAGAGGAGGAAGAAATTTTAATGAAAGAAGCAACTTCAACAATTCCAAATAATCATTTGCTAGCGATCAAATCATGAGTCGAAAAATTGCAAATTCCGATGCAAAAGGTGCAAAGTTTCTAACCATTCTCAGAGAGACTGCTGGTTCCAAAACAAAACTCAAGGAAATGCAAATTTTTCAGAGGAGAGTAAAGAGCCACAAAAGGAGTGGTATATTGATAGCGCTTGTAGCAATCACATGACGGGCAAAAAGGAGCTTTTCTCAAAACTTGATAAAATATATAAATCTAAAGTAAAGATCGGAGATGGGAAAATGTTGAAAATTGAAGGCAAAGGGATCATTACCTTTTATTCTAAAGAAGATAAGTCTTCAAACATTACTGATGTTCATTATGTTCCTGAATTAACTCAAAATCTATTGAGTATTGGACAATTGATGCAAAGAGGTTTTTCCATAATTTTTGATGAAGATCATTGTGTTACTTTCGATAAGAAAAAGAAATTCTCAGTGGCAAGAGTTAGAATTATTCCAAACAAAACTTTTCATTTAATAATGCCACTGGAAGGTGGTGTTGCTTTAAAAGTTGTGAAGAACGATGATACTTTTTCTTCGCATCTAAGGTATGGGCATCTT
Source organism: Apium graveolens (assembly GCF_009905375.1). Lineage (NCBI taxonomy): Eukaryota > Viridiplantae > Streptophyta > Magnoliopsida > Apiales > Apiaceae > Apium > Apium graveolens. Next base: position 85,359 of record NW_027418689.1, read on the forward strand.
AACTTTAATGGACTGAAGTTATTAAAAGAGAAAAATATGGTCATAGGTCTGCCTTCCATCTCAAAAAACAGTGAAGTTTGTGAAGGTTGTTTATATGGGAAAATGCACAGATTGCCTTTTCCCGAAACTGCTTGTAGAGCAAGGGCTCCGGTGGAACTAGTTCACTCAGATATATGCGAATCAAGGACTCCATCCATCAATGGCAGCAAATACATTCTCCTATTCGTGGATGGCTACACAAGAATGATGTGGGTATATTTCTTGAAGCAAATATATGAGGCATTTAACTCTGTTATCCAGTTCAAGGTGCTGGTAGAAAATCCAAGTAAATTTAAAATAAAAACTCTCAGAACTGATCGCGGTGGAGAGTATATATCTCAACCTTTTCTTAGTTATTGTAAAGAAAAAGGCATAAGCAGGCAGCTAACGATAAGATATAGTCCTCAGTAAAACGGCGTCGCAGAATGGAAGAATCGAACAATTGTGGAAATGGCCAGAAGCATGTTTAAAGAAAAAGGATTGTCAAATATTTTCTGGGCAGATTAATACAGCTATCTACCTTCTGAATATCTCTCCAACAAAGTCAGTGTTTAATAAATCACCTTACGAAGCTTGGCATAGGCAAAAACCAGAAGTACATCAACTCAAAGTATTTGGATGCATCGCCTATTCTCATATTCCTGCACAACATAGAGAGAAATTTGATGAGAAATGTGAGAAACTACTTTTTCTTGGCTATAGTGAAGAATAAAAGGCTATCGTCTTTTTAATCCTGCCACCAAGAAATTTGTGATCTCCAAAGATGTAATTTTTGAAGAAAAGAAACAATGGAACTTTCAAAATAATACATCTGAATCATAACTTCAGAATGTGCCAACAATTTCTCCAGAAACTTTGGAAGTTGTTGTCACACCAGAAGAAGGATCAAGATTCACAATTGAAGATACCACATATACAGAAGTACTCAGACATCGTTCAATTCAAGATATTTATGATTCTTATAATGTTGTATTCTTTACATGTGAACCAAACAAAATTTAAGGATGCTGCAAAAGAAGGAACATCGAGAAAAGCAATGGATGATGAGATTACAACATAGAGAAGAATCATACATAGAGACTTGTTGATCCTCCTGAAAATAAAGATGTCATAGGACTGAAGTGGGTCTATAAGACAAAATATAATAAAGATGGAACAGTCCAAAAGCACAAAGCAAGATTAGTATCTAAGGGGTACTTCTCAGCAACCAGAAATTGATTTTACTGAAACTTTTGCTCCAGTAGTACGCATGGAGACAATAAGATATGTACTTGCTATTTGTTATATCAAGTATTTCTACGACATGACGACTAGAAGTTGCATGCGACGGGGGTGGACGAATACGTAAGACATGATCATTCAGGTGTCGACATGGACAGCTGCAAGAAGAGAGCCAAAGACGTGTAGAAGGATTCAATAACAAACCTGAAAAATAGGAGAAAAGCATCAAAAAAGTGGAGAAGAACGTGGAAGATGGTAAGAGAGATGGGAGGAGAAAAAATAGCTAACAAAAGGATAGAGGGCAATTCAAATAAAAAAGTGAGACAACGGCAGGAAGATTAGAGGGGGATAAATAGTAGAAAATACATAGACTAGAGCAAGTCTTCTAGTATAACACAAAAATACACTACTTCTTACATTGTAATTCAGCTACGTGATTTTGATATAGTGGATCTCTTTTAGGCTGGGCTACAAATCCCACCTGCGGTTTTGATCCTTTACGGGATTTTCTGCCTCACCAAATCGTGGTGTTTTTTACTTGCTATTTTCATTACGTTATAATCCTAGTTCTTTCATTAAAAACTTATAAATATATTATTAGCATTAACACACATAAATTTGGTAAAAATAATTGGCGCCGTCTGTGGAAAATTGCTAAGGATTTCTACACACCTACATCATGTCCACCAGCGAACCAACACGAAACCAGACAAACACAGAAGGTAACGCTTCCAACAACGAGGAGATGGCTGTAATGTTCAAAAAGCTACAGTCAGAGATGGACAAATGCAGTCGCTTTTGATGGAAAGAGCCACACACCAAACTGGCTATTGGAAAGGTACTTAGTTGGTTTCGAAGTCAACTAAGGTTTCTACTGAACAACATGTGCAAGAATTAAGTACAAAGGTAAATAATTGAGAGTGAATTAGAAGCGCAGTTTAACAAGAATGTAGAACATGACTTGGATGATGGAAAAACCGGAAGAAGCGAACTTCAAAAAAAAACTAATCCACAACTAAGTTCAAATGTAATAAAAAATAATATGTAGTCACTAATAATACTTGTAATTAAAAGAAAAAGAGAAACAATAGGTCATAAATAAATGTTTTTAATAAAAAAGGGCCAAAAACAATATAAATGAATTTTATAATCTTTTGAGCATATTTTGTGATTATAATATAATAGGTAATTAAGGTTGGAGGCCATGGAAAAATCATTTTAGAGGAGAACTTAGAAATCATATAATCATTAATTACAATATAACTTATGATGTTATTAATTTTGTATTAAGTTTTCTTCTATATCATTGAGAAACCATGTCCAAAATGTCTATATCTCCCTTGTGTACTTTCTAAATACCTGTTTGTATTAATTTCATCTATATTAACTTATGACCAAATATGTCATATTGGATGAGTCTGAGTCGGAAAGGACTTTTCGATCTATGATAATGGTCATTACCGATCAAAAAGGTAATAAATAACTTTTTCATTTTCTTGAGTATTGGCCCCACCCATTTACATGGCAGCAACGGGAATGTTTTAAATCACCTTACGAAGCTTGGCATGGGCAGAAACCAGAAGTACATCAACTCAAAGTATTTGGATGCATCGCCTATTCTCATATTCCTGCACAACATAGAGAGAAATTTGATGATGAGAAACCTGCTTTTTCTTGGCTATAGTGAAGAATAAAAGGCTATGGTCTTTTTAATCCTGCCACCAAGAAATTTGTGATCTCCAAAGATGTAATTTTTGATGAAAAGAAATAATGGAACTTTCAAAATAATACATCTGAATCATCACTTCAGAATGTGCCAACAATTTCTCCAGAAACTTTCGAAGATGTTGTCACACCAGAAGAAGGATCAAGATTCACAATTGAAGATACCACATATACAGAAGTACTCAGACATCGTTCAATTCAAGATATTTATGATTCTTATAATATGGTATTCTTTACATGTGAACCAAAAAAATTTAAGGATGCTGCAAAAGAAGGAACATCGAGAAAAGCAATGGATGATGAGATTACAACAATAGAGAAGAATCATACATGGAGACTTGTTGATCCTCCTAAAAATTAAGATGTCATAGGACTGAAGTGGGTCTATAAGACAAAATATAATAAAGATGGAACAGTCCAAAAGCACAAAGCAAGATTAGTATCTAAGGGGTACTTATCAGCAACCAGAAATTGATTTTACTGAAACTTTTGCTCCAGTAGTACGCATGGAGATAATAAGATATGTACTTGCTATTTGTTATATCAAGTATTTCTACGACATGACGACTAGAAGTTGCATGCGACGGGGGTGGACGAATACGTAAGACATGATCATTCAGGTGTCGACATGGACAACTGCAAGAAGAGAGCCAAAGACGTATAGAAGGATTCAATAACAAACCTGAAAAATAGGAGAAAGCAGCAAAAAAGTG